>NC_053025.1:427299085-427599085 GCF_003073215.2 Triticum urartu
ACTAGATACTCAAGATGTCCAGAACCGGGGACACGGCTAACCATGATTAGTTTATTACACTCTGCAGAGGTTTGCGCACTTTTCCCCACAAGACTCGATCGCCTCCGTTTGGTTTCTCGCACTACATGGTGAGGATTGATCTAATGCAAAAAATTGGGTAGTAGAAAAGGTATGATCAAAGTGTTACTTGCCTTGCCGATGATCCGCGAAACCTAGAGATTCGAAGTAACAGGCGGTGCACTCCGGGTATTCTATCGTAGACAAACAAACAAGCATACAATAAGTACTCATCTAATGCACAGGTAAAAGTCAAATAAGAGATCTAACCAGAAAGTTCAACTTAAGAACTCCTGTTAGCAAAAAGAATCAAATCAAACGAAGCAACGAAAGTCAAACGGCGAAAGAAAACAACTTCGTTCTACTAATCTGGATCTAGGTCAAATTTTACAGTAGCAAAAACTGGTTTAAGTTGGTTAAACGGATAGAGGGTTTCGAGACGAAACTCCAGGCGCTTGAATCGCCTGATTCCGATAAACGAGCGAAAAGTTATACTAAAAAGAAAATCGGATCAGAAATCGCGATCAGAAAAATCGCGAATTTAATCCGAGAAAAAGAAAAACGACGAACGTTCGCTAGAACGAACGAATGGACGAACGCTCGCTCGCTAATTAAATAAATCAGAAAAACCGATCTATTTAAAAAAACCCAAAACTAAAAAAAACGACGAAAAACCGACGAAAAAACCGAACGGTTTTTTGAAAAAAAACGTCGGCGCGAATTTCGAGGCGAGGCGGACCTCGGGCGGCGCGTCGGCGGCGGCGGCGTCCGGCTCCGGTGACGGCGGGCGTCGGCGGCGGGCGGCGTCGGCGGGGCGGCGGCGGCGCGAGCGGACGGTGACGGGGCGGGGCTGGGGTTAGGGTTTCGGCCCAGGGGGGTGGGCCGGCTTATAAAGGTTAGTCGGGCCGGAGTCCTAGTCGGACACGGCCCGTAGGTCGGTTCGTTTTTTTTAAATAATTACGCGCAGAAGAAAAATAAAAAGAAATACTAAATGGACTCCAAAAATTCTGAAATAAATTTTCCCGGGCTTCTAAAATCAAGCCGCACAAGGTGAACTTTTATTTGGGGCCTAAATGCAATTTTAAAAAATGCACATTTTTCCTAAATTCAAATAAAATAACGAAAAAAACTCCGAAATAAAATCTTATTTGATTTTATTATTAAATCCTCAATATTTCTTTATTTTGGGAAAGTCATTTTATTCCCTCTCTCATATTTTTGTAATAGAAATAATTGATGATAAAATAATTAAAATCAAATGATCCTATTCTCAAAATTTGAGAAAGCTCAAATATGAAAAATAATGAATTTCCCAACTCTCTCCGTGGGTCCTTGAGTTGCGTAGAAATTTCTAGGATCAAAACCAAAAGCAAATAAAATATGATATGCAATGATGATCTAATGTATAACATTCCAAATTGAAAATTTGGGATGTTACAAACCTACCCCCCTTAAGATGAATCTCGCCCTCGAGATTCGGATTGGCTAGAAAATAGGTGAGGGTGGTCATTGAGCAAATCTTCCTCTCGTTCCCAGGTGGCTTCATCCTCCGTGTGGTGGCTCTGCTGAACTTTGCAAAACTTTATAACCTTGCTGCGAGTGACTCGGCTGGCAAACTCGAGAATCTTAATTGGTTTCTCCTCATAGGTCAAACCGTTATCCAACTGAATTGCTTCCAATGGCACTGTGTCTCTCAAGAGTATGTCAGCCATCTCCGCGTGGCACTTCTTCAACTGAGAAACGTGGAACACATCATGAACTCCTGACAATCCTTCGGGCAATTCCAACTTGTATGCCACTTCTCCCATACGCTCCAAAACTCGATATGGTCCTACAAATCGTGGCGCTAACTTTCCCTTAACACCAAAATGCTTTGTTCCCCGAAGTGGTGATACTCGAAGATAAGCTCTATCTCCGACTTCATAAACTGTCTCCTTGCGTTTAGAATCTGCATAACTCTTCTGCCTGGACTGGGCTATCTTGAGCCTATCGCGAATCAACTTCACCTTCTGTTCAGATTCTTTAATCAAATCAGGCCCAAACAACTGGCGATCTCCAACTTCGTCCCATGACAACGGTGTCCTGCACCTCCTTCCATACAAAGCTTCGAAAGGGGCCATCTTTAAACTGGTTTGGTAACTGTTGTTGTAAGAGAACTCTGCATATGGAAAATTGTCGTCCCAACTAGATCCGTAATCTAGCGCACAAGCTCTCAGCATATCCTCCAAAATCTGATTGACTCTCTCGGTCTATCCATCTGTCTGTGGATGAAAAGTTGTACTGAATTCTAGCCTGGTACCCAAAGTTTCATGCAACTGTTTCCAGAACTTTGAGGTAAATTGGGTTCCTCTATCTGATATGATACTCCTAGGAACTCCATGCAAACATACGATTCTGGTCATGTATATCTTTGCCAACTTAGCACTTGTGTACGTGGTCTTTACTGGGATGAAATGAGCTACTTTCGTCAACTGATCGACTATAACCCAAATTGAGTCATAGCCTGAACGAGTCCTGGGTAATCTGTGATAAAATCCATGCCTAACTTATCCCACTTCCATTCGGGTATCGACAATGGTTGTAACAATCCTGCTGGCTTCTGATGCTCTGCCTTTACTCTCTGACATACATCACAAACTGCTACATACTCCGCAATATCCTTCTTCATTCCGGTCCACCAGAAAATATCCTTCAAATCCAAATACATCTTGGTATTTCCTAGGTGAATCGAATATGGTGAATCGTGTGCCTCTTGCAGAATTAGCTTCCTAATCTCCGAGTCATTGGGCACATAAACACGGTCTTCAAACCATAGGGTGTCGTGCTTATCCCCACGAAATTCTTTAGCCTTTCCTTCGCTTATTTTCTACTTTATAGAGGCAATCTCCTTGTCAGTCCTCTGAGCTTCTCTGATTCTATCCATCAAAGTTGACTGAATTTCCAATGCTGCTACATAGCCTCTCGGAACTATTTCTAAACATAGTTCACGAAGATTTTCTGCTAACTCCATTGGTATTTCTCCCGTCATTAATGTATTGACATGGCTCTTACGGCTTAATGTGTCAGCTACTACATTAGCCTTTCCGGGCTGATAATTCAATCTCATATCATAATCCTTGATGAGCTCCAACCATCTCCTTTGTCTGAGGTTTAACTCCTTCTGCATGAAAATGTACTTCAAACTCTTATGATCCGTGTACACCTCACAATGGTTTCCAATCAGAAAATGTCTCCAAGTCTTCAATGCATGCACTACGGCTGCTAATTCCAAATCATGCGTAGCATAATTCAACTCATGAGGTTTCAGTTGTCTTGAGGCATATGAAACAACTCTCCCTTCCTACATAAGCACTGCTCCAAGTCCTCGACGTGAAACGTCGTAGTACACCTCATAATATTTGGTCTGATCTGGCAAAATCAACACTGGTGAAGTAACCAAGCTTTTCTTCAACTCCTGGAAACTAACCTCACATTCCTCAGTCCATTTGAACTTGGTATCCTTCTTCAATAACTCTGTCATAGGCTTTGCAATCTTGGAGAAATTCTCAATGAATCTCCGGTAGTATCCTGCGAGTCCAAGAAAACTCCGTATCTCTCCAACCGTGGTTGGTGCTTCCCACTTGGTCACGGTATCAACTTTAGTGGGATCAACTGCTATTCCTTCTCCGGATATAACGTGTCCGAGGAATCTTACTTTCTTCACGAAAACTCACATTTGCTGAACTTGGCATACAACTGATGTTCTCTGAGCTTACCAAGTACCAAACGCAAATGCTCTTTATGCTCCTCTTCATTTTTCGAGTAAACCAGGATATCATCAATGAACACCATGACGAACTTATCCAAGAACTCCATAAACACTTTGTTCATCATGTTCATAAAGTATGCAGGTGCGTTAGTCAGGCCAAATGACATAACGGTATACTCATACAGCCCATACCTGGTGGTAAAAGATGTCTTAGGAATATCCTATTCTCGAATCTTCAACTGGTGGTATCCTGATTGCAGATCGATCTTGGAAAATACCTTAGCTCCTTGCAATCGATCAAACAGATCATTGATCATTGGTAGTGGGTACTTGTTCTTGATCGTTACTTCATTCAATCCTCGATAATCGACAACCATCCTTAACGATCCATCCTTCTTCTCCACTAGAAGTACTGGTGATCCCCAAGGCGAAGAACTTGGGCGAATATATCCTTTATCCAGTAACTCCTTACTCTGCTTCTTAATTTCCACCAAATCCTTTGCAGGCATCCTGTATGGTCTCTTTGATATTGGCCCTGTGCCTGGCAATAGCTCAATCAAAAACTCAATATCTCTATCCGGAGGCATGCCTGGTAACTCCTCTGGAAATACTTCAGGGAAATCCCTTACCACTGGTACTTCCTCCTGCACGACTCCTGTTAAACAATTTACTTGAGTCCCTTTTGGCACATGTCGGGATACGTACTTGATCCTTCTCCCTTCTGGGGTAGTAAGCAAAATTGTCTTACTGGCGCAATCGATGTTTCCTCCGTTCATCGACAGCCAATCCATACCCAGAATTACATCCAATCCTTGTGATTCCAAAATGATTAAATCCGAGGGAAACACATGCCTACCAATACTCAATGGCATTTGAAAACATCCTTGACTGGCCATATACTCCGCTCCTGGTGAGCTTACTAGAATAGGTGTTCTAAGAACCTTAGTGGGCAAGTTATACTTATCCACAAATCCCCTTGAGATGTATGAATGCGATGCACCAGTATAAAAAAGAACGAGTGCAGTAAATGACTTAACCAAAAACTTACCGATTACGGCATCCGGCTGCTCTTCAACCTCCTCCACATACTGGCCAACTGTCCGTCCTCCTTGGCGCAAGTTGCGAAACTCACGCTTCTTCATGGCCATAGCTCCTGCTGAAACATGGGCAGTACGAAAAGCCTGCTGAAACTGGTCCCATGTGACAGTGTCGACAGGGAAAGTGGCTGTGAAATTCTCCCACCATGATGCTGCGGGTCCTTCAAGCTGATGTGCGGTAAACTTCACCTTCTCTGCATCCGTGCATCCTGCTGTGGTCAACTCTCTAGCTGTCTTGCGGAGCCAATCATCTGCTACTATCGGCTCGGTGCTACTGGAAAACACCGGCGGATTCAGCCTAAGAAAACGGGCTAAGTGATCAACAGGTGGTGGTGGTGGGTTGTTGTTGTTGTTGTTCCCCTGGTTCTGATTCTGGACTAGCAACTGCATCAATGTGTTCTGCTGCTGGATCAACTGGGTGAGCTCCGGTGGAAAGGTAAATCCGGGGTCACGTCTCGGAGGCATCTTAGGTTTTAGAAAAGATGAGATGTAATAATAGAGGGGGTCTAAAGAGAAAACACTACTCATATGCACATGAGGCAAAGCAAACAATTCACTTCATTCAATCAAACAAGGGCATACAATCGATCTAATTATCACAAAAGTGCTCGGACTACTATATTTACATGGTGGACTACTACTACTGATGAGGTGGTCTACTAGAAATATTCTTCGGTTGCAGACTCCATGATATCTGCTCCAGCTTCATCAACATAGTCATCATCGCTATCATCTGGGTCCGAGTCGGTGTCGTCGATGATGATGTAGTCTTCCGGGCGAATCTCCTTGGGTTCTTCGTCTTCATCTACTGGTGTAGGGCCTCCCATAAATATTGCTAGCTTCATTGTTAGGTCGGCATTCTTATCCACTAGTACTTCAATTTCCTCTTCATAATCTTCACGTGTAGCCTTGAGTTCTTCCTCCAGTTCCTTGATTCTTGTCCTTGCCTTCTTCAGATCTAGCTTCATTGTTACATCTGGTTCTCCTGACGTCGAATGGGCTGGTTTAATTCCTGAATAAAAGCTGCAATGGACCTATCCTTTCTGGTGCTGATCATCTCCCAGTGCGCATCTCGGCGCCCACAAATCTGGTAGATAGTATCCTTGAGATCACTGTGGTAGACTTCTCCAATGCGTCCCATGGCGATGTGAGCTGCCATGCTCTTTCCTAGACTCCAAGTTGGTGCATCAAAAGAAAACTCTATGGGCTCAGTGACTGGCATGAACGTCCTTCCTGGAACTTGAACTTGAATCATCCAGCGTTCTTCTTCAGGTAAAGTGGCATTGTAGGTTCCGGTGAAGCTTGGTACTCCTATGTTCAGGTATCTAGTGACTTCCTTCAGGTGACGTCCAAAGGGTGTATCTTCATCTGGTTGCGTGAACTTGTTCATTGCATCCGCCATCCTAAAGAGTAGAAAAGATGAGAGGTCAGAAAAGAAGAGAATGAATAGTGATCTAGGTCTTTAGCTTAGTGGTCGTGTCCTACAGTCAGCATGTGCTCTGATACCATCTCTGTAGCGACCAGACCTCAAACGGTCTGATCTCTGTGCTCCGGTGTCATCCCTGGATCAGTAATGCTGACACCACACAGTACTCGAAGGATTTATAACAGAGTAGCAATCACACACTTATTACATCGAGTGTCTCAATAGAGAACTTATTATAATAAATATGGCTTAAGGCCATCTAATAACGATAACAGCGGAAGGCTTGGAAGATAAGTGAGTCCATCAAATCCAACAGCATCACTGAGTATAGAACCACGACCTAAAAACTCCTTAATCGTCGTCTGAAAAGTCTGCAACATTAACGTTGCAGCCCGAAACGGGTCAGCACATGGAATATGCTGGCAAGGTAACACATAGAGAGTAATCGATTGAAACAGCTATACTATATGCATATTTGGCTGGTGGAAAGCTCTATGGTTACAGTTTTGCGTAAAGCCAATTTTTCCCTACTACAAAGGAATAAATTTATTTAACTATCATGGTAGTTGTGAAACATCGAGAATGGTTGACAGCATTCCGATCCCAATTAAACATCATCATTACAAAACCCAACAAAATTAATTTAGAGTAACATGTTGAGATTCACATGATAATCCAGGTACTAGATACTCAAGATGTCCATAACCGGGGACACGGCTAACCATGATAGTTTATACACTCTGCAGAGGTTTGCGCACTTTTCCCCACAAGACTCGATCGCCTCCGTTTGGTTTCTCGCACTACATGGTGTTTGAGAAACGGATGACCGAGACATAGTCTTTCAGAAGCGCTAGCACCTTACGATCGGGTAGACCGTACACCTACATCCCCTACATCTGCTAGTCTACCACTGTAAGAGTTCGCACAACTTAATCAACTATGCTAGAGCCCATAATAGCTTGTGGCTGCACACGGAAGTTTCTAGCATGAAAAATCTCATGATCCCTTTGAGCCTGGGTGGCGGTCCAAAAGAAAATAGGCAAATCCTGGATTACCCAGGTGCCTCAATCCACCCAGATGTGTGTTTAAGTTGCCACCTTAGATAAACCATTAATTAACAATCTCACATCTGTCATGGATATCACTCACCCAATCCACGTCTACTAGCATAGCATGGCATAATAAGCAAACGTAGAAGTAACTCCCAAAGGTTTGATAATAAAACAGGTAATAGGTACTACCTCATCTACTTCCCATCCCACAATTTAATTAGATCCTAATCATGCAATGTGTGAGGATTGATCTAATGCAATAAAACTGGGTAGAAAAGGTATGATCAAAGTGTTACTTGCCTTGCTGATGATCCGCGAAACCTAGAGATTCGAAGTAACAGGCGGCGCACTCCGGGTATTCCTATCGTAGACAAACAAACAAGCATACAATAAGTACTCATCTAATGCACAGGTAAAAGTCAAATAAGAGATCTAACCAGAAAGTTCAACTTAAGAACTCCTGTTAGCAAAAAGAATCAAATCAAACGAAGCAACGAAAGTCAAACGGCGAAAGAAAACAACTTCGTTCTACTAATCTGGATCTAGGTCAAATTTTACAGTAGCAAAAACTGGTTTAAGTTGGTTAAACGGATAGAGGGTTTCGAGACGAAACTCCAGGCGCTTGAATCGCCTGATTCCGATAAACGAGCGAAAAGTTATACTAAAAAGAAAATCGGATCAGAAATCGCGATCAGAAAAATCGCGGATTTAATCCGAGAAAAAGAAAAACGACGAACGTTCGCTAGAATGAACGAACGGACGAACGCTCGCTAATTAAATAAATCAGAAAAACTGATCTATTTAAAAAAACCAAAACTAAAACGGTGGCGCAGATTTCGAGGCGAG
This sequence comes from Triticum urartu, assembly GCF_003073215.2. Lineage (NCBI taxonomy): Eukaryota > Viridiplantae > Streptophyta > Magnoliopsida > Poales > Poaceae > Triticum > Triticum urartu. The sequence goes on from NC_053025.1 coordinate 427,307,312, forward strand.
CAGACCTCGGGCGGCGGGTCGGCAGCGGCGGCGTCCGGCTTCGGCGACGGCGGGCAGCGGCGGTGGCTGGCGGCACGGCGGGGCGGCGCGAGCGGGCGGCGGTGGGGCGGGGCTGGGGTTAGGGTTTCGGCCCGGGAGGGTGGGTGGGCCGGCTTATAAAGGCTAGTCGGGCCGGAGTCCTAGTCGGACACGGCCCGTAGGTCGGTTCGTTTTTTTAAATAATTACGCCCAGAAGAAAAATAAAAAGAAATACTAAACGGACTCGAAAAATTCCGAAATAAATTTTCCTGGGCTTCTAAAATCAAGCCGCACAAGGTGAACATTTATTTGGGGCCTAAATGCAATTTTGAAAAACGCACATTTTTCCTAAATTCAAATAAAATAACGAAAAACTCTGAAATAAAATCTTATTTGATTTTATTATTAAATCCACAATATTTCTTTATTTTGGGAAAGTCATTTTATTCCCTCTCTCATATTTTTGTAATAGAAATAATTGATGATAAAATAATTAAAATCAAATGATCCTATTCTCAAAATTTGAGAAAGCTCAAATATGAAAAATAATGAATTTCCCAACTCTCTCTGTGGGTCCTTGAGTTGCGTAGAAATTTCTAGGATCAAAACCAAAAGCAAATAAAATATGATATGCAATGATGATCTAATGTATAACATTCCAAATTGAAAATTTGGGATGTTACAATATCTTTGCAAATGTCTGATAAATCAACTGCTATACCTGTCGGTATTTGTGAGGATGTGCCTGTTGTGGTTGCAAACGTTACTATTTTAACAGACTTTGTTATTGTTGATATTCCCGAGGACAATAGTATGTCTATTATTCTTGGTAGAACCTTTTTGAATACTCCAGGGGCTATTATTGATTGCAACAAAGGCAATGTCACTTTTCATATTAATGGTAAGGAGCATACGGTACACTTTCCGAGGAAACAACCTCAAGTCCACAGTATTAATTCTATTGGAAAATTCCAACGATTACTATTGGAGGCTTTGAATTCCCTCTTCCTACTGTCAAGAAGAAATATGATATTATTATTGTTGGGGACATGCATATCCCCATTGAGGTAACTTAGTGTTATTCGAAAATTCTCCGGTTTCATGTTATTCGGAAAGAGTTTGTTAACAAGACGTGATCAACCTTGTTAGTGGATTCCTTATGATGAGCATGAGATGGATGAAGTTAGAAAGCACAACTCTCTGTACACTCCTTTTACTTTCTATTATTTAGATTAAATAAAGCAAAAATAGTATTTTCTGTCTATTTTATGAATTATCCTTACAATAAAAAATACCCCAAAAATAAAAGTTTTGCAAATGTCCTGAAAATTTTATATGATTTTTCTAGAATATTTAAGAATTATTGGCACTGGGAACACACCTGGGGGCCACACCACCTGGCCACGAGGGTCCAGGGCACGCCCACCCCGAGGGGCGCACCCCTGCCTCCACTACAAAAAAAGACACATCCGTGACATTTTGGGCCGAACGAACTTTTTTTCTGTCATACTTATGACACTTCTATGACAATAATTGTGACAAAACACGGTATCATCATAGATGTGGTGGGGTCCTACTTCTATGACAAAAATCATGACAGAAAATGGGTTTTCGTCCTGGGCGGGCCGAAGACGCAGCTGCATGACATTCTTTGGGCCCTCCATGATGGAAAAAACCATGGTAGAAGCGAGGGCGAGGAAAATATCGGGGTGTTCCCGATTACAGTGGGTGGTCGGGGCCGAGCGATGCGTGTTTCTCTCGTACACGCACGCACGTGGGTGCGAGGCGTTGGGCTCTAAGTAAACCCGAGTGAGGCGTTGGGCTCTAATTGAACCCGAGCGATTGCACTGCAGGCTACGCGTTACTAAACCCGAGCGATCGATCGATGGCTGTTAACTGAACCCGATCGAGCGATTCCTTCGCTACTGCTGCTAACTGAAGCCGATCGATGCTGCCTCTAGATGAACAGTGAGCGTTGCTGGGGGGGTTGGATGAACAGTTCCCGGTGGGGGTGGATGAACATGACCCCGTGGTGTTGCCTCTGGATGAACAGGACCCCGATCAATCGAGCTGGTTGGGGCTGGATGAACAGGACCCCGTGGAGGGCTGGATGAACAAGACCACCCCGTGGAGGGCAGGATGAACAGTAGACGATGGAGGGATGGATGAACAGTAGCCCATGGAGGGGTGGTTGAATAGGAGCCCATGGAGAGGGCTGGTTGAACAGTAGCCGATGGAGTAGCGCGCGGTGGAGGCTGGATGAACAGGAGCCCGTGGATGAACAGTCGCAGGTGGAGGCTGGAGGAGGTCGAAGATGGATGAACATTAGCCCCGTGGAGGCTGGAGGGGGTCGATGGTGGAGATGAACAGTATCCCGTGGAGTCCCGTTTTGCGGTACGCCACACCCCTCCCGATGAACAGGACCCCCGTTTCGACTGTAGCGCTCCAACACAAGTCCGTTTCCTCCATTTTGCGGTACGCCACACTCCTCCCGATCAACAGGACCCCCGTTTCAACCGTAGGAGGTCCGTTTCCTGCATTTTGCGGTACGCCAGACCCCTCTCGATGAACATGATCCCATTTCGAACGTGGACGGTCGAACACAAGGCCGTTTCCTCCATTCTGGGGTACGCCGGGCCTCGTTTCCATCGGCTATTCCGTCCAAGCCATCCTGATGAACACGACTACGCATTCCGCTCCGACCCAGCTGGTTGGCTCCCCATGAACACGGCGATGATGCAGTTTCTCCGTTCCGACCCAGCCATGTATACGAGCCCTAGCCGTACGTATGCGCGAGTAGGCATTCAAGACCCTGCCCGTATGTACGTGGCCGTATTTTCTTTCTTGCACACTGGCTGTTGTACGTACGTGTACATGTTGCCTCTACATCAACCAGTATGTACGTACACGTTCGCGACCAGAATGACAACGCTATGTACGCTTCGACCAGGTGGGTCCCGACTATCAGGCACTTCCTTACATGCGAAGATGTAGCTGGTGGGTCCCAGCAGTCAGGGGGAGAATCATTTTTTTTGCCCGGACGCACTTCCTTGCGTGCGAAGATGTAGCTGGTGGTCCCAGCAATTAGGGGGAAACATTTTTTTCGTGAAATACGGTGGCCCGTCCGGTGGGTCCCCGCTGTCAGGTGGAGGAATAATTATTTTGCGTGTAATAAGGAGGCACTTCCTTGCTGCGGCCGTGGACCCAGCTGCCAGCCTCTCCACATACAGTCCACGTCCGATGGAAGCCATTCCTTGACCATGTTGACCATGCCGCACCGAGAGCACCAGGGCAGTGGACGATGGCGAGGCCTATGAAGGGGACGACGCGGAGCAGGGGAAGACGCGGTAGTGGAAGCCCGCGCGGAGAGGGGTACGAGGGTTCACTGGTTCGGCTGCGGTGTGAGGCTGCCGTCGCCGCAGGGCCTGGCCAGCAGTGGGAATAGTAGGGGGCGATGAGGCCTCCACGGCAGCACAGCCGGCCACGGGAGGCAGGAGCATGCGGCACGACCGGTGCTACTTTGGGCGGCTGGAGCAAGAAGACCAGAGGTTGAAGAAGCACTACGGCCGTTGGACGGACATCGTATGGTCACTGGAGCTAGAATCGTTCATATCGACTAAGTTGACAAAGCACTCCGTCCCCGTCAACTTAGTAGGCCCACAAGTCAGCCTCCCACCAAGGTGGGTCCCGACCAGCAGGGGGAGTATTCATTTTTTTGTGCGTAATAAGGAGGCACTTCCGGTGGGTCCGAGCTGACAGCGGGGGGAACGTTTTTTTTCACGCAATATGATGGCCCGTCCGATGGGTCCCAGTAGTCAGGGGGGAAACGTTTTTCTCGCGAAATACGGTGGCCCGTCCGGTGGGTCCCTGCAGTCAGGTGGAGGAATCATTATTTTCCGCGTAATAAGGAGGCACTTCCTTGCTGCCGTCGTGGACCCAGCTGTCAGCCTCTCCACATACAGTCCATGTCCGATGGAAGCCGTTCCTTGACCATGTTGACCACGCCGCACCGAGAGCACCAGGGCGGTGGACGACGGTGAGGCCTAGGAAGGGGACGACACGGAGCCGGGGAAGACACGACAGTGGAAGCCCGTACAGAGAGGAGTACGAGGGTTCACTGGTTCGGCTGCGGTGTGAGGCTGCCGTCGCCGCAGAATAACAGGGGGTGTGGGTGAGTAGAGGGATGGCCTGGCCAACGGTGGGAGTAGTAGGGGGCGGTGAGGCCTCTGCGGCATCACAGCCGGCCACGGGAGGCAGGAGCATGCGGCACGACCGACGCTGCTTTGGGAGGCTGGAGCAAGAAGACCAGAGGTTGAAGAAGCACTACGGCCGTTGGATGGACATCGTACGGTCACTGCAGCTAGAATCGTTTATATTGACTAAGTTGACAAAGCCCTTGGTACGCGTCAACTTTGTAGGCCCACAGGTCAGCCTCCGAAACGGTGTGCCCAGATGTCAGGGGGAGGAATCATTTTTTGGGCGGCTGAAGCAAGAATATACGAGATTGAAGAAGAAGCACGACATCCGTTGGATGGACATCCAATGGCCACAGCTGCCAGAATCGTGTGTTGTTGACAAAGCCTTGCATACGCATCAACTTAGTTTTTTAGGGGACGCGTCAACTTGAAGGCCCACAAGTGTGTGGCAGAGAACATATAGCCTATTTGCGATTTATAAGAATGTACAACCCATTTTTTAATTCTAATGGAATTTTACTACAACCCATTTACAGTTTGTTAAAAGTACATCCCATTTTCTAGCTAGGACAACGATTAATAATTTCAACCAACCGCTCAAAACAGAATTGAAAAAAAAAATTCCCACATTTTTATGGGATCCGAAATATTTTTATCCGAAATTTCTAGTCAGATTAAATATTGTTTCAAAATAAAGTTGTATTACGTTAAAATCCAATGAAATATTGCGCGCGCAACAAGTAATGAAATTAAAATTTTCAAATTCCAAAAATAATATATATTTTAAACTAATTACGCGTTTGGTGCATTTTTTATAGTTACTGCTCAGTTATTATAAGTACATCCCATTTATTATTTCTTAAAGTCCATTTTCTTGTTAAGCCTAATGCATACCTCCTAGGAAAGTTTGCAGCCCAACGGGGCGGAGAATAACAAGTTGACCCGAATATTGTGTACAACTGTCGGCCCAGTTGCATTGCTGATGTTGAAGAAAAGGCACGTGTAGTACAGTACAACCTAACATGGCTACTCAGCCCACATTCAGCGATGCCAGAAAGGCCCAAACAAGGCTTCTGTACAACTTTTTGAAGTCACTGAGCTCAATTAATAACTTAAGAAAAAAGTTAGATTACAGTGGAACCTAATTAAAAGTTGTCATGAGCAAAGAAATAATTCAACGGGTCCCACTTGTGCGTGTGTGTGCGTGTGTGTGAGAGAGAGAGAGACCCATCGGTCGATGCTCATAAATACATCTTTCAGCCGTATGCATTGCTGATGCTCAGTAAAAACCTATATAGTTGACACAATCATATAGAACATCATAGCACACTGAACTTGCATACAAAAATTTCACGCGGGCGGCACAATCAGGATGGAAGCAGTGGATCGCTACGGGTAGGGCTATGTTGAAACCAACGAACTCGTACATAACGGTTCATCCCTTGAATGTCGTGCAAAGAAAACAGACAGACAACACAAAAAGTTCTGCTAGCACATTAAGTTGACATACAACCCTTTCTAAAAAAAGTTCAGGTACAAAATTAGAACAGGTCACAATCAAATGTACTTCACACCCATAGCTCGGATTTAACTAGTATCTGACAAGATTCAATCGTTTCCTCAAATTAGAGCACATCCAGGCAGCCAGCCCTGCCTCTTCTCCCAAAGAAGCAGCGGCCTCCACTGCGCGATGGAGTAGGCCCTATGCCATCCATCGTTCCGAGAAACACGGGGAAAGTCTGACGTTGACTCCTGTAATGGACGTCGTCGACGGACCCTGGCACCAGCGGCGGGGCAGGACTTCAATTGATGGATTGACCACTTCTTCGACATGCACGAACACTCGATATAGGTACATCCCTAACGTGGTCCACAGCGGACTTGGTGGTGACGAATAGTACGACCCCGGTTCCTGCACCGTTATCTCAACACCAATCACCTTCGATATGGTGGACGGCTTCTTCATCCATGCCATAACCGTCAGAGCCCAGCTGTTTGGAGGAAGAAACATACTTACAAGCTCACCTCCAAGGTCGTTGATGAGCTCATTCATGGACTCGCTGTTCCAAGCACGTCGAGGCATGCCGTTGAAGGTAAGCTTTGTTAAAAACTCAAGCTCAAAGGGCACCGAGCCCCATCCTGGGTGCCACCGATCAAAGCTCACCAGCGCGCCATTGCAGAACAAACGCCAGGAAGGTTCGAACACACGACTGCAGTCGAAAGTTTTCCGGAACCTGACGAAGAAATCAACCGGTGGCGGACAGACTTCGACGAGCAAGTCACTTATTTGGATGCCGTGCGCAATTGGTCGTCCGGCGAGACGGGAGGCCGGTCGCCGTTGATGGTTACCATCAGCACTTTGCCGGCAAACTGGTCGTCAAGCGCCGCCATGCCACTGTTGAGTGACAGCACGCATCGACCGAAGGCAGGACGGACCTCAGGATCTCCGGCTCGGAGATCCGCGTTAACCGGCGACATGATAGTGAGCTTGAGTATAGGGAGTACAGGAGGGGGATTTGGGGGAACTGGAGTAGGAATCAAGATTCCAGAGGTGGGGGAGGGGCGGGAGATTGGGGATGAAAAGGTAGCTTGAATTTCGAACATGTGCCAATATGCTCTCGGCGCGCAAGCGCACGAAAACACCGGTGGCACCCACATGTTGGCCTAAGAGTCCTTATTCTTTCTTTTTTGGAGAGCCCAACCTTTTTTTGAGGATCTTTGGAGAGCCCGGCCTGAGAGTCATAATTGACCTGTTTGGCATTGCGTTACTACTCGGCCCATATTCAACGACACCTCACTGGCCCAAACGAGTGTACATAATCGAAAAGACACTGAGCTCAAATTGTATAACTTGAAAAAAGGAGATACACTCTGAAACTGGAGAATGGTGATGCCCTCATTTAGCCCACCAGTAGTTCGAGACAATAAACAGTTCTAAACAACGATATATACAACATTCAAACACTGACTAGTGACTACTACTGACATAAACAACAAGACATGATAATTCATAAGAAGTCTTGCTACACCACCAAAACGCACCCATCTGCAGCACTCAGATTCTCGTGATCCATATGAGAATGACATTCTAAACAGAGGCAACTCTTACATAGTAAGAGTGACATAGACGAGGATGACCAAATGACAAGGAATATGCATAACAAAAGAAAGAACTACCCATCCAGAACAAGTAGCAAAGACAACAAAGTCATTCGAAGAGATGATCCAACACCATCATAATTTGCAGCCCCGCTTCAGCGACCAATGAACTAGAGACACCAGTACTCCACCCTTTCGACGCAACAACCCAATTACCTATCAACGTGAAGGCTTGAACCACATCACTACCTATTGTAATTGAGACATCCAAGGATCAAAGTTAATCCGGATTCCTTTGTCATTCTCACCTTCTTTTGGCTGCAGGCTGTATCATTGACAATCAGGGGAGTTTGCTCCCGAACTCCTAGGGTTCGCCGTGTAGACACAATTTTCCATAGCAAACAGAGCTTCTCTGCCATCAAGGTCCTTGCCAACGGTGATCTCCTGTTTAATCGTATAATTGAGTCCGAGAAACAGAGAGTGTGAACCAAGGCTGTTTACCCGCCTCCAACTAAAAAATCCTGAACGCTCCAACAAGCTGGTATCCTTCTCATAGACGTAACAACCATTGTCCGGATACTCACGTATTTCATGGTGCTTGCATACAGTGGGTTTTTTGCAATATAACTTTTCCGGCTCGTGTGTCTGAATGATAATCAGTCTTTTGCCGTCGTCTGATCGAGCGAGGAACCAGTTGTGCTTGCCTGTTTTTGGCAAAGGTGGTGTGATTACAAAGGGCAGTGACTGTAGGGACACTGCATCATATCAAAAAGGACAGTCATTGTTAATGTAAGATCAGCATTGTTCAGAGTATGAGTAGGATAATGCAAGAAACATCATTGATATGTCCATGTTGGAACTGGGAGGAAAATACAGGGAAATGTATACTGGGTTCGAAAATATAGAAGTGCCATGCATGGTTATACTCATGTTATCTCACAATCGATTCTTCACAGGAAACTACCATGTCATGCATGTTATGGAATCATGTTCTGTCCTCACAAACAAATTCTTCAAGGTAACTAACATACCATGCATTGTTATCTACTCGTGTTCTGTGGGCAAAATTTTTGTGAGGACATTATTGTAGACATTGATTGCTGAAGGGCGAATATAGGTATGTACACATGGTAAGCATTACAGGATTTCACTACTTCCAAATATAGAGTTCTCCATATGCACAGTTACTTCCCTAATGTATAGTTAGATGAAACCAACAGTGTGGTGCATGTTTCTACATCATGAAAATGAGGAAACCAACATGGCCATTGATACACACTCATATTTAGTAGTAGTATATAGATTACTGTAAAATAAGGAGAATATCCATATATTCCTAACCGTTTGATTATTCAGGGGTACAAATTGGCTGTAATGACATGATCACAATCGCATGAATTAACTCATTCCAAATATAGTTGATTTCCAGCGTCTCTTATACATTGCCATAGTTCTACTCAAATTCTGCTCAAACAGGGATATGCCAATCATCACAAAAAGTTCAAACAGTGTCGTCATCATTAACATGAGACGGAAACAACTTACACGCGACGTCCCAGCAATACGTGGTGCCATATGCTTTGTCGATCACGTAGATGATGCCATTGTGTTCAATAGCATCACAGCTTTGCCGATGATCCACTCCGAGCTGAGTTGTCTCCAGCTAAAGAAGGCACCGGCGTAAAGATAGGCGAGTCCACGGTCGAACAAGGTAATTAGCTTGAAGTCTGCGTAATTCGCATGTCGTGTGGGCACTTGGTAGATTACAATCTTCTGCAAAACAAGGTCCGTCCAACTGACATGGTGATCTAAATGACTAGGACCGTGATGGTAAAACTCTATATAATCCAATGGAGGAAGGATAATCTCATGGGAGGTCTAGAAATTCATGAGCACCAACTTTTTACCGTCTTCTCTGAAGGTAGCCATCCAGTGGGAGTTCATGCCTACCCAATACATACCTGCCAAGAAGTTTCGGGCGATGGTGATCGGATCGAAGTCGAGGGAAATGATGTACGGCGACCCACTACATACCTGCAAAGAAGTTTCGGCTAATGGAGATCGGATTGAAGTCGAGGGGCATCATGTACACCTCCGTATCATGGTGAGCCAATCTCGCAAGACCAGATAGCAACAAGCAGGGTGTCTTGAAAAGCTTTGGCCTCGCTTGGATGATGGCAGTGTGCATGCCCCTCGAGCATGCAGCCAGCCGCAGGGCGCTCAACATATCCATACACGAACAACAGAGGTCGAGGACGTCACTGGGGAGATTGCTCCAATCGCGACTCATATGGATCCTATGCGGTTCGCGTTTGGCCATGGTGGAGTTTGGAAGGTGGGGCTTTGGGAGGCTTGATTTACGAGGGATAAGGCTGTCAGTGCTGGAGCGGCTAGCGAGGGAATAGTGGTATTGGGGGAGGCGAGCGAGGCGAGGGTATGTGGGGGCACAGTGAGATAGTTAAGAGTGACCTCAGGATCTCCAGCGAGACGGAGATGGAGATGGAGTGGTGCTAGGGGAGAGGGAGACGAGGCGAGGCATGCTATACAACAGCGGTGACAGTGACTGCACAGTGCACAAGGTGAGGCTGACTTTGGTAACCCGGACACGCCTCCTGGACTGGTGTCACCTTGGGCGCAGGGTCTTGTCACTTCACTATGAGGACCGAATGAATAATAGTATTTTGACCATCAAGTGTACCACAGTTGTACTACTGCTACTAGTAGGAGTAGTAGGAACATGAGTACACCCCCGTGCTAGCATGCCTCTGGGTTCACTTCATCCTCCAGCTATCATCCATATTGCGAGCAGAACCAAATTCTCGTGCATGCGGAAGCGCGAAGAAGGACTTTTCTTTTTTGAGGATAACCGCATATTCCTTAACCGTAGTAGGAACATGAGTAGTACTCCCTCCGGTCCTCTTTTGTCTGCGCATAACTTTTTTCAGTATTTCTCTAATTAGTCTGCGTATATACCCTTTTGCATGCGCCCATTTCCCTCCATGCCCCGCATTCACAACATTAATTAGCATACGCATGAGCAGCTGCAGCCAGACTCCAGCCAATAAACTGCAGCATACGAGTGGGCCATTCTGTTCGCGTGGGAGAGAGAAACGGCAACCGAAGAGCCTGTCCAATCCATTGCATGCAGCAGTCAAACCACTGCAGCTCTCCTCATGCATGCGCATAACTTCTCCCATTTACTTCTCCATCGGGAACCGATTTTCCTCGGCTTTTTCACTGCTCCTTGATCTTCGTTTGCATCCAAACCACACTGCATTCACATAGTTTTAACCTCTTCACATCCTCCTGGAGTAATTCCGAAGCCCCTATAAATAATCATCTTCTTCATTTAGACTAGCCATCTAATCCTAATTCTCCAAACAATAGCCCTCCAGTCCAGTGGTTGCAAATGGCGAAAGAGACCGAGATGCACGTTTTTAGCGTCTAACATGTCCTCGTCAAAGGCTCGTTAAGCATAGTTGCCATAGTCACCGACCACCCAAGGGTTGTTCGGAAGTGGATCAACAATGTATCCAACTCCCTCCAAAAGGTGGAGATGAATGTCATCGGTCTCGGCGCAGAGTACACGGAGCGTGCCACTGGGAAGATCCAACGCGCCGCTATCCTTCAGCTGTGCCTCGAAGATGATGTTTTTGTGTACCACATCATACACGCGCCCTCCATACCAGGTGAGCTTCACGATTTCTTGTCTCGGGAGGACATATACTTCTGTGGGGCAGCCATCGCAGGGGACAAACAGAAGTTGGAGCCGTACAACCTTGATTTGAAAAGCATCGCTGACCTACAAACCAAAATAAAAATTCCTGTAGAAGATTGTGGTAAACCGACACCATCCCTATTTGACGTAGCAAATTTTGTGCTTGGAACAAATCTTCAGAAGGGTGACGAGACGCTGGCATTAAGGTCGTCTGGATGGGAGAATTATCCCTTGACGTATGAGCGGATAAAATGTGCTGCCCTTGATGACTGTGTGAGTTTCGAGATAGCTGCAAGGTCCAAAGAGCTTGTTGCGAAGCCATCTCCCACATAAAATGAGAACAAGAAGAAGTAGAAGAAGATGCTGCACCAGCAACAGAGCATTATGGATGAATGAACTATTTCCTCTCTTGTAAAAAAATATTCCCTCTCTATGTGCATGTCTTTGGAATAAGTAGTAGCGTGGGTCCGCTTGACTATAAGGAACTATTTATCCGCTTAGCTTTCTCTACTACTCCTTCCAGTGATTGGTATGCAATGCATGTGTCCGTAGACATGACAGCTTGACCATGGAAGTTCAACTACGGCGACCATCACGTTTCATCCACTGCCACTCGCGATTCCCACAACACCGCTCCAACCCACAGCACCACGTCCCCCGACGTGCGCCTCACCCCTCTCAGCCGCACCACCCCTCTGCCTTTGTGTGCATGACATGTGGGCCACCTTAAATGTGGCGAGCATCAAGTTTCTACCACAGCCACACGCGATTCCCACGATGCTGCACGAACCCATGACACCACACGTCCCCCGACCTGCGGCTCACCCCTCTCGGCCCCACTGCCCCTCTAAAGTTGTATTTGAAACTTATAAAATGAAAAGATTCAAAACAAATAAACTAGGAGAGAGGGAGTATATCGTAGGATGTGTTCCATACAAAACAAGTCCCCTGGTTTGTCACCATGGAACATCAAGATGCATTTGTATGAGTAGTTTATCTTGTGAGAGAAAAGGATGAATGAGGGAAGGCCTCTAGAGATAGAGATAGACACTACTACTACCAATGTGTTGGCCCGTGCGTTGCAATGGATCCAAAGTAGTAGAATAATACTTGTTTACATGCTTGAAATATAAACACTCTAGTTTTGATATACATGTGTCAGCAGACATGACAGCTTGTCCATGGAAGTTGAACCACGGCGACCATCATGTTTCTTGTTTCTACCACTGCCACACCCACACGCAATTCCCACGACGACGCTCCAACCCTACCTGTAAGCACGACGCCCCACGACGTGGACATGGATCCTCTGACGTGGCTATCACTGCCTTACCCCGACTTTCCTTCACTGACTGGTGGGACCCACACTTGCGGGTCCCACATGTCAGTGATAGAATGGTAGGATTGTTCACGTCAGGGGATCCTCATCCCCCTGATGTGCGCCTCATCCCTCTCGGCCCCACCGCTCCTCTGCCTTTGTGTGCATGACATGCGGGTCAGCTGAACTGCGGCGACCATCAACTTTCTACCATAGCCACACCCGATTGGACGCGGTTTGCCTGCTCCGCTGCTCTGCTCCAATTCGTACTCCCGCACCATCGAATTTTCATCCAGCGGCTGTGACACATTTCGTCCCGGGCATCAATCCTCAACTAGAGTACTTCGATACTACAGGTAGTACCTGCCGGTGTGGCCATCTACGCCTCGTAACGCCCCAACGCCTAGCTGTGGCACCCTCGCCACAGCCACGCCACCACCGGCCGGTTCATCTTGAACGAGTGAGTCGCGAACCACACCGCCACCATGAGAATGACATGTGGGCCAGCCGCATTTAAGGTCTGCATGTCATTGACTCATATGTCGGGCACTAAGCCACTGAAGTTCGGTCCCGTGGGCCCCAAGAGGGAAATGTAACTCCTACGGCAGGCCTTGTAGTGCTCCCGCAGTACGAGCTCGTGCCAAGCCCGGAATTTGTTTCTTACTACTACCAACTACTAGTAAGGTACATGTGAATTGCACGCATGAGATTCTGGTGGTTTGTGCATTATGCTTCTACATGTGGAGTCTTCTAGATTCTACATGTGGCAAAATCTGGTGGAACGTAGATGATATCCAATGGCCAGTAGTGCTCAGATTTGCCATCTTTGTACCATCGGATTGGCTTCATCGAACGACCAACTTTCAAAGTTATGGTTTTGTTTGCAGCCTAAGGTTGCCACGCCTGAGCTTAGGCGTGCCACAAGTGTGTTTGGTTGCGTTCTCATCTCAGCATAGTTGTTCCCTCTTCATGCATGCTCAACTCAACACCCCTCTTCATGTATGCTCTCTTCATGCATGCTTCTAGTGTATTTGTGCTAATCTAGTGTGGACTCATGCACCCTCCATACACTCTACCAAACACCCAAAAGTGGGTCGAGAAGGGAACTCTTGGGATCATGCACCCTTCATACACTACCAAACACAGCAGGCATGTGTTTGGTTCATTGCTACACTTGTGGCTTGCCACACTTTTCTAGCTACATGGTCCACATGTCATAGACTCAACTTCTTGCCAAATCTTGCCACACTTGTGGTGGCAATTTTGTTAGCCACATTTTTTGTGGCAGACACACTTTTCCTAAGCTTAGTTGTGGCAAAGTTAGTCATGAATGAAGTTCAACCATGGAGTCTTCTAGAATCTACATGTGGCAGAATCTGGTGGAATGTAGATGATATCCAACAGCCAGTAGTGCTCGGATTTGCCATCTTTGTACCGTCGGATTGGCTTCATCCAACGACCAACTTTCAAAGTTATTCACACACTATATAGGGGTATAGATATAGATGTGCCGGCCCATTGCAATGGATCCAAAGTATATCTGTTTAGTGGAGTGCACTCTAAACACATTATCTATTTATTTTTCTCTAACCTTTCATAGCCATGCAACCAAGCTACATAAGCTTCATGGGTGCCCCCACATCATATTATTCATACTCCCTCTGTTCCATAATGTAGTGCCTATAGATTTTTTTAAAAGTCAAACCCCACAAACTTTGACCAAGTTTGTGGAGAAAAATATTTACATCTAGAGTGCGAAACATATATCACTAGATTCATCATAAGATGTAGTTTCACATTATATATTTTTGGTATTGTAAATATAAATATTTTTCTCTACAAACTTGATCAAAGTTTGTAAAGTTTGACTTCTCAAAAAATCTATAGACACTACATTATGGAACGGAGGGAGTACTACGTTGACTGAAAAAAAGATAAATCACCCAAAACAAGATCTTCCCGTTTTTTGTTCCTATGATGCTGTGTCGTGCACGTACCTACTAGTTGTATAGTGGTAGTACTAGTTCTATAGTAGTACAAACTTGGTACTAGTAGGAGTAGAGTAGTACGGAATGCTCCTACTCTATCAACGAGCCCCATCTGACACCAAATTTCTTGGCTTCCGTGCTATAGCTAGATCTTCCCCTCGTTTCTGTTTTCCAACCCTGCGGCGGGCGGGGTGCAGTTTGCCAATAGTCGGTTTGCTCAATGGTGGTCCCACATCAAAGTGAAAATGCTAGGCAACACGCCTTCCCTAAGCTATGTGTCGTGCTGAAAGGATCGAGAAGTGGAGTCTAGAGGGGGGTGAATAGACTTTAATTAAGAAAAGTTGCATTTTTTAATTTCTTTAGGTTTAAGTAGAGTTTTGGCACAAGTTTAAACATTCACAATACATATCAAGCAAGCATGACAAGAGTATATGAGCAGCGGAAAGTAAAGCATGCAAGTTGCAAGAATGTAAGGGGATGGGATTGGAGTGTGCAAACGCAATTGGAGACATGGAGATTTTTGGCGTGGTTCCGATAGGTGGTGCTATCATACATCCACGTCGATGGAGACTTCAACCCATGAAGGGTAAAGGTTGCGCGAGTCCACGAAGGGCTCCACCCATGAAGGGTCCACGAAGAAGAAACCTTGTCTATCCCACCATGGCCGTCGCCCACAAAGGAATTGCCTCACTCGGGTAGATCTTCACGAAGTAGGCGATCTCCTTGCCCTTACAAACTCCTTGGTTCAACTCCACAATCTTGACAGAGGCTCCCAAGTGATACCTAACCAATCTAGGAGACACCACTCTCCAAGAGGTAATAGATGGTGTGTTGATGATGAACTCCTTGCTCTTGTGCTTCAAATGATAGTCTCCCCAACACTCAACTCTCTCTCACAGGATTTGGATTTGGTGGAAAGAAGATTTGAGTGGAAAGCAACTTGGGGAAGGCTAGAGATCAAGATTTATGTGGTTGGAATGGAATATCTTGACCTCAACACAAGTGTAGGTGCTTCTATCTCAGAAAATGTATGTTGGAAGTGTAGGCATGTTCTGATGGCTCTCTCCACGAATGAAGAGTGGGTGGAGGGGTATAAATAGCCTCCACTCAAAATCTAACCGTTACACACAAATCACCAAACTCGGTGGGACCGAATCATGAAACTCGATCAGACCGATTTAGTTCAAAATGTGAACGTTAGGATTTTTGGTGGGACCGATATAATTGACTCGGTGGGACCCATGTGCTAGGGTTAGGGTAAAGCCTCATCTCGGTTTGACCAATTACACAAACTCGGTGGGACCGATTTGGGTAATAAGCAAAACAGAGAGTTGGCCAAGCAAACTTGGTGGGATCGATTGCATGTCTCAGTGGGACAGAAATTATTGCAATAGGCAACAGCGAGTTTGCAAGCCCATCTCGGTGAGACCAAGATCCCATCGGTGAGACTGAATTGATTAGGGTTTCTGGCAGTGGCTATGTCAACTGAACTCGGTGGCGCCGGATAGAAAGTTTCGGTGGGGCCGAGTTTGACTTTTGGTTTGGGACATATGTGGATATGAGAAAGTAGTTGAGGTCTTTTGGAGCATATCACTAAGCACTTTGAGCAAGCAAACCATTAAGCAACACCTCATCCCCTCTTAATAGTATTGGCTTTCCTATGGACTCAATGTGATCTTGGATCACTAAAATAAAATGTAGAGTCCTGAGCTTTGAGCTTGAGACAATCCTTTGTCCTCAGCATCTTGAAGGGGTTCCACATCCTCTAGTCCTTGCCACTCCATTGTTGAACTTATCTGAACCATACTAGGTAGAAGCATTAGTCCAACAAGAGATATGTTGACATTAATTACCAAAATCACCCAGGGAGCACTTGTGCTTTCACGTGCCGGACGGGCCGTGGAGTACTCCTGATTCCCGGGCATGTGTGGGGGAGTGCGACGCGAACACGGCAGGCCTTTTCCTTTTACTAGCAATGTGCCCGTGCGTTGCGATGGATCCAAAGTAGTAGAATAGTAGTACTTGTTCAAAAACTTGAAAGAAATCACTCTTGTTTTGATATACTCCCAATATATTACTCCCTCCGTTCCTAAATATTTGTCTTTTTAGAGATTTCAAATGGACTATCACGTATGGATTATATAGACATATTTTTGAAGTGTAGATTCACTCATTTTGCTCCGTATGTAGTCACTTATTGAAATCTCTAGAAAGAAAAATATTTAGGAACGGAGGGAGTACTTTTCACTCAAAATATATTTCTTAGGCTGTTTTGATGAGGTGTGGGAGGGATGTGGTTGCTTTCAAGATAATAAGGGGTTTTCTGCAAATTGGAGCAGAGAAGTGGGCTATTGTTGCAAAAATGCCACAACTTACCTCACAGCCATGCGGATCTAATGGTCAGGAATGACGGATGGCAGACACGCCACCATCACCAACTGAGTCTTTTATAGGAGGATATATTTCTCAGGCAGTTTTGAGGAGGTGAGGGAGGGATGTGGTTGCTTTCAAGATAATAAGGGGTTTTCTGCAAATTGGAGCAGAGAAGTGGGCTATTGTTGCAAAAATGCCACAACTTACCTCACAGCCATGCGGATCTAATGGTCAGGAATGACGGATGGCAGACACGCCACCATCACCAACTGAGTCTTTTATAGGAGGATATATTTCTCAGGCAGTTTTGAGGAGGTGAGGGAGGGATGTGGTTGCTTTCAAGATAATAAGGGGTTTTCTGCAAATTGGAGCAGAGAAGTGGGCTATTGTTGCAAAAATGCCACAACTTACCTCACAGCCGTTAGATGCAGATCTAATGGTCAGAAACGACAGATGGCAGACACACAACCATCACCAACTGAGTCTTTTATAGGAGTAGGAGTAGAGAAACATGTATAAATTGTAACATTTTGGTTCTGCTCCTTGGCACGATCGATAGATAGAAATAACGATTGGAAATGCTAGGGCGGGGCTATTTCTGCCAGATAAGCAGGGTACGTAGTAGCTAGGTTGGCGCATCGTCGGTTTGGTCACACGCGGTCCGACATGTTCTAGTGTTTCTAGCAAGATGCCCGCGCGTTGCACGAAGTTGATGGAAAAGGTAAGCACAACTTATAAATTGATGGATGGAGTACTAGTTATAGTGATGCATATAATTAAGCAAAGGGATCGCACATGTCGGTATTGACTGGAACGAGAATGCAACAACAAAATAAGAATTGAGGCCACGATGATGATGCGAACGCAATGGTGGTTACAGAAGGCAACAAGAAAGATGCGTCCATCAACGTACGACCTCCTCCTCCTCAACTTAGTGCGGCGGGCCACCGACCGGCGGCTAAGGAGCGGCGGCTTTTGTGGCGAGGTTGAGGTGCTTCTCAGCAAAGGCATCCAAGGCTTCAAGCCGGTTGAGGAAGGCCAACGTCGTAGCGTCCTCATTGGCCTTGTAGATACCTATGTACATGATTTGCTCGTACACGTGGATGTGTAGGTCGACGAATTCTTGCAGGGTGAGGCGCCTCGCGGCGAGTGTGACCTTCAGGTGGACATTCTTCGTGGCGTGGGCGGGCAGTCACAGGGCCACCAGTGCTTGAAAGAGGTTCCGGCCATGGAGGCCGATTAGGGTGGCAGGCAATGAGGAGCCCGGGCACGCGGGCTAGAGGAGTACGGCGATGTCGTCTGCGAGCTTCTTGAGGACGGTGAACTTGTTGGTGGTGGCAACGATCATCTGGTCCAACTGAGAGTCGTAGTTGGCATCGATGGTGGCCATCCACCAGCCGGTCTCCAACACCATCTGGAGACGATCCTCGGCGCCATGCCACAGGCCGACGTCGTGGACCATCTGGCACAGCCGCTGGCCACTCGCGCGCATCGTCGCCATGGGTCTAGAGTGAGCTCTTTTGCGCTTAGTGTAGGTGCTTAGGCAAATGCTTAGGTGCGTACGATGTGGTAGATGCTTTGGAATGGAGGGGCACCTTTATATGAGGGCAAACTGTGTTGCATTCACATAGTGCAGCCTCTTTTCCCGGTCCTCCTCCCATTACTTCCCTCATGCATTAATTGAAGGAGGATGCATTGGCCGTCCAACATTTCAGGAACCGATACTCCCTCCCTCGTCTGCATTAAATCCGTATCGGGAACTGCGCTGCCCGCTGTCAAATCGAATAGTACTGCGCAGCCCGTTGCACGCCCGGCTGAACACGCCTCCTCGCCTCCATCGAACCCCTCTGTTAAACCTGCATGCAAACCGAGAAACCTACTCCGGTCACACGTCCGTTCATGAGCGGGCCTGAATTAAACACAACACCGGCCGAGCTCCTCCCGTCTGCCCTCAATTTAAACGAGGCCAAACGTTGTCCAAGCTCCTACCGTCCTCCCTCCATTTACACGAGGCCAGACAGACAGCGGGCACGAATCGCACCCCTCCGCCGCTCCCCCATCTCCTCCTTCACCATTTTCTCCACTCTTCCGATGGCTTCCGAGGAGCCGTTCTCCAGCATATTACTTGGCTGGGTGGCCCGCCAAGCCCTCCGGATACGGGCAAGGCCGCCCGGTGCTTCACCAACCTCGCTTGGCCCGACGGAGCCAGTTGCCTCCCCAAGCAGGCATGTGGTTCAGCAACTCGCAGCTCTAGTTCAGCTCGATGAGGAGTGGCGAGTTGCTCCACACTGGCATGGAGGCGAGCACACCGGTACGGGCGTCATCACTGTTGCGTCGAACCGCGCCACCAGTGTCTGCGGTGTCGCGCCTCCCGTGTCTGTGGGCGCGTCTCCTGTGCCTGCGGTAGCGCCATGCAGGCAGAGACAGAAGCTGGGTGCATGGAGAGCGACGAGTCGGTGGCCAGCTTCTCCGTGTCCACCACCATCATCGAGGAGAAGTAGAACACGGGAGGCCACCGCCACTTGGGTCCCATGAAGGCCACCACCGAGGCGACGACTGCGCATTCATGTTGTTTCTTTGCTTCTTCGTCTCTTCCGAGGACCTTCATCGACCCCGCAAAGTGTCTGCCGGACATGAGGAAGACAAAGGGATCCACGGGCGTCCATTTAGATTATGTACTCCCTCTCCAGCTGGCGAAATTTTTGTTCTAAGAATGGATAAATTGTATGTATTAATACGTCCATTTTGCATCATGCTTTTATATCAATATCTATTGCATTATGGGATTTTATTACACATTATGTCACAATACTTATGCCTATTCTCTCTTATTTTACAAGGTTTACATAAAGAGGGAGAATGCCGGCAGCCGGGATTCTGGGCTGGAAAAGGAGCAAATATTAGAGACCTATTCTGCACAGCTCCAAAAGTCCTAAAACTTCACAAATTATGTTTTCCAAATATATAAAAAATACTGAGCGCAAGAACCTCACCAGGGGGGCCACACCCTTCCCACGAGGGTGGGGGGAGCGCCCTACCCCCCAGGGCGTGCCCCCCTACCTCGTGGGCCCCCTGGTGGCCCTCCGGTGGCCATCTTATGCTATATGGAGTCTTTCGATGGAAAAAAAAATCATAAGCCATCTTCTCGGACGAAACTCCGCCGCCACGAGGCGGAACCTTGGCGGGATCAATCTAGGGCTCTGGCGGAGCTGTTCTGCGGGAGAAACTTCCCTCTCGGAGGGGGAAATCATCGCCATCTTCATCACCAACGCTCCTCTCATCGGGAGAGGGCAATATCCATCAACATCTTCATCAGCACCATCTCATCTCAAAACCCTAGTTCATCTCTTGTATCCAATTCTTGTCTCCAAGTCCGGGATTGGTGCTAGTAGGTTGCTAGTAGTGTTAATTACTCCTTGTAGTTGATGCTAGTTGGTTTAATTGGTGGAAGATCATATGTTCAGATCCTATATGCATATTAATACCCCTCTAATTATGAACATGTTTATGCTTTGTGAGTAGTTACTTTTGTTCCTGAGGACATGGGAGAAGTCTTGCTATTAGTAGTCATGTGAATTTGGTATTCGTACGATATTTTGATGAGATGTATGTTGTCTCTCCTCTAGTGGTGTTATGTGAACGTCGACTACATGACACTTCACCATTATTTGGGCCTAGAGGAAGGCATTGGGAAGTAATAAGTAGATGACGGGTTGCTAGAGTGACAGAAGCTTAAACCCTAGTTTATGCGTTGCTTCGTAAGGGGCTGATTTGGATCCATATGTTTCATGCCATGGTTAGGTTTACCTTAATACTTTTCTTGTATTTGTGGATGCTTGCAATAGAGGTTAATCATAAGTGGGATGTTTGTCCAAGTAAGGACAACACCCAAGCACCGGTCCACCCACATACCAAATTATCAAAGTACCGAACGCGAATCATATGAACGTGATGAAAACTAGCTTGACGATATTCCCATGTGTCCTCGGGAGCGCTTTACATCATATAAGAGTTTGTCCAGGCTTGTCCTTTGTTACAAAAGGATTGGGCCGCCTTGCTGCACTTTATTTACTTTTGTTACTTGTTGCTGGTTACAAATTATCCTATCACAAAACTATCTGTTACCACTTATTTCAGTACTTGCAGAGAATATCTTGCTGGAAACCGCTTATCATTTCCTTCTGCTCCTCGTTGGTTCGACACTCTTACTTACCGAAAGGACTACGATAGATCCCCTATACTTGTGGGTCATCAAGACTCTTTTCTGGCGCCATTGCCGGGGAGTGAAGCGCCTTTGGTAGGTGGAATTTGGGAAGGAAAAATTTATATAGTGTGCTGAAATTTACTGTCACTTGTTACCATGGAAGGTAATCCTCTGAGGGGCTTGTTCGGGGTATCTTCACCCTGACCAGTAGAGCAAAGAGTTGCTCCTCAACCTACTGAACCTACTGAAAATGAAAATGAAAATGCTTGCTTTGAAGTTCCTTCGGGTATGATAGAAAAACTGCTAGCTAATCCTTTTCTAGGAGATGGAACAAAACATCCTGATGAACATCTGATATATGTGGATCAAGTTTGTGGATTATTTAAGCTTGCAGGTGTACCCGGAGATGTTGTTAAGAAGAAGGTCTTTCCCTTATCTTTGAGGGGAGATGCATCGACATGGTATAGGCTATGTGATGATATGAGGTCTTGGAATTACAAACGATTGAAATTGGAATTTCATCAGAAGTTTTATCCTATGCATCTTGTTCATCGTGATCGCAATTATATATATAATTTTTGGCCTCGTGAAGGAGAAAGCATCGCTCAAGCTTGGGGGAGGCTTAAATCAATGTTATATTCATGCCCCAATCATGAGCTCTCAAGAGAAATGATTATTCAAAATTTTTATGCTCGGCTTTCTGGTAACAATCGCACCACGCTTGATACTTCTTCTAATGGATCTTTTATGATGAAGACTATTGAATTCAAATGGGATTTATTGGAAAGAATTAAACGCATCTCTGAATATTGGGACCTCGACAATGGTAAGGAGTCAGGTATGACACCTAGTTTTGATTGTGTTAAATCTTTTATGGATACCGATATTTTTCGTAAATTTAGCAGTAAATATGGACTTGACTCTGAGATAGTAGCTTCTTTCTGTGAATCTTTTGCTACTTATGTTGATCTCCCCAAGGAGAAGTGGTTTAAATATCATCCTCCCATAGAAGTAAAAATAGCTGCACCTATTAAAGTTGAAGAAAAGACTATTACTTATAATGATCCTATTGGTCCTACTTCTTATGTTGAGAAACCACCTTTCCCTGTTAGGATAAAGGATCATGCTAAAGCTTCAATTGTGGTTCGTAAAAGCAATATTAAAACATATACACCTCCCGAGCAAGTTAAAGTTCAACCTAATATTGCTATTGTTAAAGATCTCTTGTCTGATAATATTGATGGGCATGTTATTTATTTCTGTAATGAAACTGCTAGAATTGCTAAACCCCGTGATAAAGATAAACCTAGACCTATAGTAGGCATGCATGTTATTTCTGTTAAAATAGGAGATCATTGTTATCATGGCTTATGTGGTATGGGTGCTAGTGCTAGTGCAATACCTTATTCCTTATACAAAGAAGTTATGCATGATATTGCACCTGCTGAGATGGAAGATATTGATGTCACAATTAAACTTGCCAATAGAGATACTATTTCACCAATGGGAATTGTTAGAGATGTTGAAGTCTTGTGTGGGAAAACTAAATATCCTGCTGATTTTCTTGTTCTTGGTTCCCCACAAGATAGCTTTTGTCCCATTATATTTGGTAGACCCTTCTTAAATACTGTTAATGCTACCGTAGATTGCAAAAGAGATGTTGTTACTATCGGTTTAGATGATATGACTCATGAATTTATTTTTTCTAAATTTAATAGACAACATCGTGAATAAGAATTAGCTAGTAAGGATGAAATTATTGGTCTTGCTTCTATTGCCGTACCTCCTAGTGATCCTTTAGAACAATATTTGCTAGACCATGAAAACTATATGTTTATGAATGAAAGAAGGGAATTAGATGAAGTATTCTTTAAACAGGAATCTATTCTGAAAAATAATTTACCTATTGAAATCCTAGGGGATCCTCCTCCACCCAAGGGTGATCCCGTGTTTGAGCTTAAACCGTTACCTGATACCCTTAAATATGCTTATCTTGATGAGAAAAAGATATATCCTGTTATTATTAGTGCTAACCTTTCACAGCATGAAGAAGAGAGATTATTGAAAACTCTGAAGAAGCACCGTGCTGCTATTGGGTATACTCTTGATGATCTTAAGGGCATTAGTCCCACTCTATGTCAACATAAAATTAATTTGGAATAAGATGCTAAACCGGTTTGTGATCATCAACGCCGGCTAAATCCTAAAATGAAAGAAGTGGTAAGAAAGGAGATACTAAAGCTCCTTGAGGCAGGTATAATTTATCCCGTTGCTGATAGTCAGTGGGTAAGCCTTGTCCATTGTGTCCCTAAGAAGGGAGGTATTACTGTTGTTCCTAATGATAAAGATGAATTGATTTCTCAAGGAATTATTATAGGTTATAGGATGGTAATTGATTTCCGCAATTTAAATAAGGCTACTAAAAAAGATCATTACCCCTTAGCTTTTATCAATCAAATTCTAGAAAGATTATCTAAACATACACATTTTTGCTTTCTAGATGGTTATTCTGGTTTCTCTCAAATACCTGTGTCAGCCAAAGATCAATCAAAGACTACTTTTACATGCCCTTTTGGTACTTTTTCTTATAGACGTATGCCTTTTGGTTTATGTAATGCACCTGCTACCTTTCAAAGATGCATGATGGCTATATTCTCTGACTTTTGTGAAAAGATTTGTGAGGTTTTGATGGACGACTTTTTCATCTATGGATCTTCTTTTGATGACTGCTTGAGCCACCTTGATCGAGTTTTGCAGAGATGTGAAGAAACTAATCTTGTCTTGAATTGGGAAAAGTGCCACTTTATGGTTAATGAAGGTATTGTCTTGGGGCATAAAGTTTCTGAAAGAGGTATTGAAGTTGATAAAGCTAAGGTTGATGCTATTGAAAAGATGCCATGTCCCAAGGACATCAAAGGTATAAGAAGTTTCCTTGGTCACGCTGGATTTTATAGGAGGTTCATTAAGGACTTCTCAAAAATCTTTCGGCCTCTGACTAATTTATTACAAAAAGATATACCATTTGTCTTTGATGATGATTGTGTAGAAGCATTTGAAATACTTAAGAAAGCATTGATCTCTGCACCTATTGTTCAGCCACCTGATTGGAATTTACCCTTTGAAATTATGTGTGATGCTAGTGTTTATGCTGTAGGTGCTGTTCTAGGACAAAGAGTTGATAAGAAACTAAATTTTATTCAATATGCTAGTAAAACTCTAGACAATGCTCAAAGAAACTGTGCTACTACTGAAAAAGAATTCTTAGTAGTTGTATTTGCTTGTGATAAGTTTAGACCTTATATTGTTGATTCTAAAGTAACTATTCACACTGATCATGCTGCTATTAAATATCTTATGGAAAAGAAAGATGCTAAACCTAGACTTATTAGATGGGTTCTCTTGCTACAAGAATTTGATTTGCATATTGTTGATAGAAAAGGAGTTGAGAACCCCGTTGCAGACAACTTGTCTAGGTTAGAAAATGTGCTTGATGACCCACTACCTATTGATGATAGTTTTCCTGATGAGCAATTAAATGTCATAAATGCTTCTCATACTGCTCCATGGTATGCTGATTATGCTAATTACATTGTTCCTAAGTTTATACCACCTAGTTTCACATACCAGCAAAAGAAAAAGTTCTTCTATGATTTGAGGCATTACTTTTGGGATGACCCACATCTTTATAAAAAAGGAGTAGATGGTGTTATTAGACGTTGTGTACCTGAGCATGAACAGGAACAGATCCTACGCAAGTGTCACTCCGAAGCTTATGGAGGACACCATGCTGGAGATAGAACTGCACATAAGGTACTGCAATCTGGTTTTTATTGGCCTACTCTCTTCAAGGATGCCCATAAGTTTGTCTTATCTTGTGATGAATGTCAAAGAATTGGTAATATTAGTAGACGTCAAGAAATTCCCATGAATTATTCACTTGTTATTGAACCATTTGATGTTTGGGGCTTTGACTATATGAGACCTTTTCCTTCCTCTAATGGTTATACACATATTTTAGTTGCTGCTAATTATGTTACTAAGTGGGTAGAAGCTATTCCAACTAGTAGTGCTGATCATAACACTTCTATTAAAATGCTTAAAGAAGTTATTTTTCCAAGATTTGGAGTCCCTAGATATTTAATGACTAATGGTGGTTCACATTTTATTCATGGCGCCTTCCGTAAAATGCTTGCTAAATATGATGTTAATCATAGAATTGCATCTCCTTATCACCCTCAGTCTAGTGGTCAAGTAGAATTGAGTAATAGAGAGCTCAAATTAATTTTGCAAAAGACTGTTAATAGGTCTAGAAAGAATTGGTCCAAAAAACTTGATGATGCATTATGGGCCTATAGAACTGCATATAAAAATCCTATGGGTATGTCTCCGTATAAAATGGTCTATGGAAAAGCATGTCACTTGCCTCTCGAACTAGAACACAAGGCTTATTGGGCTATTAAAGAACATAATTATGATTTTAAACTTGCCGGTGAGAAGAGGTTATTTGATATTAGCTCACTTGATGAATAGAGAACCCAAGCCTATGAAAATGCCAAGTTGTTTAAAGAAAAAGTTAAGAGATGGCATGACAAAAGGATACAAAAGCGTGAGTTTAATGTAGGTGACTATGTATTGTTATACAACTCTCATTTAAGATTTTTTGCTGGAAAACTCCTCTCTAAATGGGAAGGCCCTTACGTTATCGAGGAGGTCTACCGTTCCAGTGCCATAAAAATCAACAACTTCGAAGGCACCAATCCGAAGGTGGTGACCGGTCAAAGAATCAAACACTATATCTCAGGTAATCCCATAAATGTTGAAACCAATGTTATCGAAACCATAACCCCGGAGGAATACATAAAGGACACTTTCCGGAACGTTTCAGACTCCGAAAAGGAATAGGTATGTGGTACGGTAAGTAAACCGACTAAAAACAGTCTTTAAGCCAATATTTCTCTGTTTTGGAATTTTTAGAAAAATAGAAAAATAAGAAGCAGTCCGGGAAGGACACGAGGCCTCCACGAGGGTGAAGGGCGCGCCCTACCCCACTGGGCGCGCCCCCTACCTCGTGGGCACCTCGTGTGCTCTCCGGACTCCGTTTTCGTACACGACACATATTTTGGTCGGTAAAAATTCATTATATAATCTCCCGGAGGTTTTGACTCCCGTATCACGCAATTATCTCCTGTTTTTGTTTCGAGCTGTTTTTTCTGACAGATCTAGGTTATCATGACGTCTCCAAGTGCCACCAAGGACAAGTTCTTCGAGAAGGTCATCAACCCTTACATCAGCCAGCCATACTAGGACTGTTTGCTTTGATTACTTGTTGATATGTAAGATTTGCTCACACATCTGTTCAATTGCTTGTTTGCATCAGCCAGCCATACTAGGACTGTTTGCTTTGATTACTTGTTGTTCTTGACCTAACACTCTAACAGAGCTTGTCAACGATTTAAACACTAAGGGCTGCTGTAGTGGGGCCTTTTCTAACTCATAGGTGACATAAAGGTTTGGTTGTACACTAAAGTAGGCTCTCCAAGAGTACCTGAAGATCCAGTTCGAAGGCATGCCTAGTTCTTACATAGTGCAGACATAGTAAATTCTCATTTCATTGTGTGCAAGTGCAAGAGATGCGGCATGTTTCATTATGTGGTGTTGTTGTGTTATAATCTCATCCTTTTGTGTTCACAGACTGGAAAGTATGCATATTTATCTTCCAAGGAGACGAGTAACAAGTTTGTGTCACCTTGCAGAGGGGGTGCAATGAAGATAAGATTGAGGATTTCCAAGTACAAGATGTTAGGAAGGAGCCTTGCAAGAGAAGTAGGAGCTGCGCTGAGCCTCTTCAACCTGTTAAGGTAAGTCACTGTATCCAACTCAACAGTTCAATTCCTTGTTTGTTTCAGGCATAGTTAATTTGCTCTTTTCAATTTCTTTATTTGTCCTCAGTTAATGAGATGCCCAAAGAATGATGCCTGATGTTGGGTACCTATATAACTATTGGTTGACATAATTAAAGGCCTTACCATTTAATTACTCTACAGAAGTGTGCCTGAAGCTTTGAAGTCTATTAACCAACTATTATTGAATGAGGCTCACAATCTAGTTTATACTAGGCTAATGATTGGATAGTTTTGCTTGCTGTAGTATGTTTGTATGAAATCCTTTGCTGTTCATTATGCTCCCCAAGACTTTAATTGAGCTACAGAATGGCCAACTGCTTGCTTCCTTCTATGCAACGTGCTGTCTAAATTTGTAACTTGTCTGTGTTTTGGATTGGGCCCCAACATCATGCTCCTCTGGTGATCTAAGAGAGATTTCTGTATGCAGGCTGCACAGACTACCTTTTTTTATAATTCTAAAAATATAACCTGCTTATGCTTCATGACGTTTAACATTATTGTTAGTCCTGTTTTGCCATGTACAAAATAGGCTGTCTTGCTCGCTTCACTGTTGTAACTATATTTTTGCCCTAGTCATGTGTACTTACAAAAACATTTCAGGATGAAGTGACATCAACACAAAGATCTGCGAGCAGTGCGGCATGGCTGTTACCGAATGATTATGGATTGGAATTGGAATGTGCTGATGTTCTCGAGCATCAACTAGAGGTGGCAAGATAACGTGTACATGATTTTGAACGTACAATCAACAAGTTGAGACTGGACATGCAGGTATTAGATGCAGGAGTCAAAAAAATGAAACAAGACACTGAGGTAACAACGAAGGAATTGGAGATTTTGCAGACTGAAATTTGTGCTATCTAAATCCGGCCAATCCTATTTTCTGAAGAGATTATAGTTCAAATGGTAAGTTATGTTGATGCGCGTCCATGATGTATGAGCTATATTTGCCCAGTGTATGTAATTTTCTAATTGTGTATGCTTTATTATCACTGCTGCTGAACCGTAATGCCCAGTGGGTATAATCGGCTGTAATCTCTTTATTGTATAGTGTAGGATTATTCTATGTTTCTTTGCCTTAGTCTCTTTATTGTATAGCGTATGTGTTTTAGAGGTGATAGTATAGAGTAGGATAATTCTTTGAATATGCTATGTCATTCAAATGGGGGCCAACTCGCCCAAACGTTGTAATGACCATGGCCGTCCACAGGCTGTACGATCCATGGGCCATCTACATGACGGACGATCCATGGCCTTCTATGGGCCGTCGGATCCATGGGCCTTCTATGGGCCGTCGAATCAATGGGCCTTCTATGGGCCGTCGGGTCAATGGGCCTTCTACGTCCCGTAGGATCCATGGGCCTTCTACGGGCCGTCTCATCTATGGGCCTTGTATGGGCCGTATAAGGGGCCGTAAACGGGCTAGAGTTGAAATCGTCCATTCATGGGCCGACCATAACGGGCCGTCGTTAATCAGCCGTATTTGATGATGCTATGAAAACGGTCCAACGTATTAACGGACACAAACGGGCCGATTGTAACCATGGGCTGAATTTGGCCCACAAGCAGAAAATGATAGTAATGGGCCGAAAGTAAATGAATGCTGGAAATGAGCCCAAGAATAAATGGGCCCTGAGAAGGCTGAAAGATAACATGAGCTGGAAACGGCCCAACGGAATAATGGGTCGTTAATGGGTATAAAGTGATACACTATTCATTACAGGCCAGTTTTACCACGGGCCGTTAAAGGGCCGAGGGTTACTAAGGGCCTCATATGGGCCGAAAGACGTCATGGGCCATACATGGGCCGGAAGTTAAAATGGGCTAGAATTATATTGGACGGCCCAGATGACGCTACTGGGCCTAATTCGGATAGGCCATAAACGGGCCCTGGGTTAGCAGGCTGTAAATGGGCTATATGCGAACATGCCGTTAACAGGCTTGCCGTGGGCCGGCCCGCCACCTTTTGACCAAGTCAAACAGGCCGGCCTTTTCATAGGAATGGGCCTCTGTTAGGCCGTGCCATGTGTCGACGTATCATAGGCGCTTTGGGTCCAATGAGTGGATGACATCTGTCCCAACGGCGAGCCGACACGTGTTCCCTCCAGCCAATGATGATTTTACACATGGAAAATCCCCATTGGTCGGGGCTATTAATGGGTTATCGGATCCAATACCGGACCCGGTAGCTTAACGGCGTTCCGTTACGGTGGATGCCACGTATCGGTCACCCTTGATGAAAGCACTTCTGTGACGCGTGATTTATCGTCATGGAAGTGGACACTTCCATGATGATAATTTTGGTAATGTCATGGAACACTTCTACGACAGCACAAGTATGACTATCTTGATTCTGTCATAAAATTTTCATGGATGTACATGCATGACAGAAAACATGACCTACTGTGACAAACACATATCATCACGGAAGTGTTATTTTTTGTAGTGCTCGTGGACCCCACATGGGCACCCCTCCACTTATTCTTGCACCCACACACTTTGTCTTTCTCCAGAAAAATCCTCCACCAGCTCAAACCCGAGTCCTAGCTCATCTTGCTGCCATTTTCGATCTCCTTGCTCAAAGCTCCATTCACAAAACTGCTTTGGGGGATTGTTCTTCGGTATGTGACACCTCCAATGGTCCAATTAGTTTTTGTTCTAGTGCTTTATTTATTGCAAAATTTTGTTGCTTAGGTGACCCTGTTCTTGAGCTTGCATGTCAAATTTATGTGGTCAAAAGTAGTTTTAATGCATGATATGGCCTATAGGCACTTGTAGGAGTAGTTGCTATCAATCTTGTTGAGTTTGGTTCACTTTTATTTTGAGTCACTAAAAATTTCAGAAATTTTTTAGAGGAAGAAAAATGTTTAGAAAAATGTACCAAGGTAGTTCCTCAAGGAAGCAAGGCCCAAGACTCGCGATACATGAGCCGGACAATGAACTACCAAGGGAAGCTCAAGTGCGGCCTTGTGAATGGCCATCAGAGGAGTTCATGGTCCAGGCAGGCATCGAGGATAAATTTGACGCATATGTGTGCAACGCTGATCTTGAGAGCTTCGTGTCAGATAAGTGCTGGCAATACCTCTATCTAACTGATTCATTTGGGAGAAGGTTTAAATTTACATCCTCGCGCAATTCTCACACTGTTTTATTTGATCTTTATGATAAATCATATACCATGGACCTAGAAGATTTTAATACTGCTTGTATACTCCCGCACTGGGGCAATGTTCACTACTAGCAAAAGGGCTATAGATAATATGGACACTAATGGTGCACCAGACATGTGTTGCGCCACTACTATATAGCAGTGGCGCACCATGTGTTGGTGTGCCATTAGTGTGATAGACACTAATGGCGCACCACACCCATGGTGCGCCACTACTAACATATTTTTTTCCAAAAATACTAATGGCGCACCAGGGCACAGTGCGCCATTACTAGTTTTAACTAGTAATGGCGCACCACTCACCCCGTGCGCCACTACTATCATTTTTTTCTTCTGTTCTAGTGTCCTCATGAATATTTATTTATGTTTATTATGGTATTGAATTTCTAATTCACAAAAAGTATTGAATTTTTTAATATTTTTTGAACTCATGAATATTTTTAAATTTAATCCATGGGCATTTTTTGAATTCATGAATATTTTTTTTCAAATTTGATGATATTTATGAAAAAATATTGAATATTCATGAGGACACTCGATCTCGATCCCCCTCCATCTCGATCGCTATCCCCCCTCGCCACCGAGCACCCCCCGCACCCTCCCCCCTCCACCGCCGCCGCCGACCCCCCGCACCCTCCCCCGCTCCACCGCCGCCGCCGACCCCCCGCACCCTCCCCTGTCTCCTCGCTCGGTTCCCCTAAACGGAATCGGCCAAGCACACCACCCACCCCTCCCTCCCCCCGAGTGAGACCTAGGGTTCAAGATGCCGCTCCCGGCCCTCCGCTAGGCAACAAAAAATCCTAATTTTTTTTACTAATGGCGCACCGCTAGGGGGTGCGCCATTGCTATCCAAAAAAAAGATTACTAATGGCGCACCTCTAGGGGATGCGCCATTGCTATCCAAAAAAAGATTACTAATGGCGCACCGCCTGGTGGTGTGCCATTGCTATAAAAAAATTACTAATGGCGCACCGCTAGGTGGTGCGCCATTGCTAACCCTCCCCCCACTAAAATCTACAGTCCCCTTTCTATCTTCCCCAATCGATCACATCTCACGTGCCCACTGCCCCGACCCGTACTGCACTGCCGCCCCCGCGCCCCGCCGCCTCCCCCGCACCCGATGACCCCCGCGCCTGCTCCGCCGCCGGAGTCGCCGCCGGAGCACCGGGAGGAGGAGGCCCGCGTCCACCAGGAGGAGGAGGCCCGTCGGAGCACGTCTTCTTCCTCCGACCGACCCCATCTCGCCGTCGCCACCGTCTTCTGTTTCGCCGAGCGGCTTCGCCTCCGCCGTCCGTCGCCCGTGCAACCTCGCCGCCGTCCGTCACTACCGGGCCCCTGCGCAGGTGCCCCTCCCCTCTGTCTTCCCCTTCCTTCGCCCCATGCCTGATTGAGCCAACACGCCAAGTACTAGGTTATGTTCTGAATTTTGGGGCGGTAGTGTGTGTAAGCGAGTGAGCAGTGTTATGCATCGGCGTCTGATGCTTCCTGGTTAGACTTGGGAGTTTGCATTTGCTAACATTTATATATAAGCAAAGTTGTCTTCTGTTCTTGTTTGCATTATCTAACACAATACACAGTCATGGATTGTCTAAGGTGAATATTTTAAGTACAACTTGCTGCAAAACCTGGAGTGCATTGGCATGTTCCTTACTTTATGCCATTCATGTAGTCTGTTTGCTCGGCATTTACAAGGGTGCAATTAGTCAACCTCAAAACTCAACTGAATTGTATCGGTTTGTCTAGTTCTGAAGGGAGTGGTGTTTTTATTTAGTTGTTTGAGCCTGCTTTTTTGTTTGCTTAAGTAGTTGTAACTCTCAATATTGGTCGTCCTACTTGGTCTCCAGCCACACTGCCGTCCTCTTATTATACATAAGCTTGACAATGGCGATTATGCCCATGTGTTGTGATGTTGTGAGGAAGAGGAAGGTGATCTGATTTTTATTTACTATCCTTGTAATATGATCCTGCTTTGCTTGAAAAACCAATTACACTTGCCTATACTTATCATTGTTTTGGTATTTTTTCCGCATCTCTCATGCTGATACTGTAGGAGTAAAATCCATGCTGATACTATAGGAGTAAAATCCATGCGAAACTGTTTGTTATTTTTTCCGCATCTCTCATGCTGATACTGTAGGAGTAAAATACATGCCCTGTTAACAATGTATTACAAGAATTGTTTTCTTTTGTGTGTTTTCCCTGAAATATTGTGTTATAATAGAACTGTTCCTGGATGTGGTCATGGGAGATAAATTTGTCATCAGTTTGTAGGTTGTCGAATCAGCAACTCGTAGTTGAATTGATTAGAGTTGGCCCCAAGGATGCTACTCGTAGTTGAAACTTGTAGAATGCTACCTGAATTTCACTGGGATATCAGATTCAAATTGGATGAAACTGTTTCTGCTGTTGCTTGCCACAAGTTTTGTTTGTAGTACTGTTTGGCAGTGACTGATTTTTGTCCATATGAAAGCAGAGGACCATATGGTCTGTGGCCTTTTCATCCATATGAAAGTAGAGGCACATTGTGGTGCTAGTTTGCTGGGTTTTTTCTCCGACCATCATGTCGTGATGATTTTGTAGGTACCCCGAGAGGCCCTTGAGTTTGCCGGAATGTCGATTAACTTCTGTTCCGGCAAATTCGGGTACTCCATAATGTCCTATTTTCAGCAAAGGTCATGCTAAAATTTTCCGTGAATTTTAGCATGACTTTGCTAAAAATAGGACATATGGGGTACTTGCGACTAATGCATGGGCCGGGGTATCTTAGTACTTAATTAAGTAGGATCAACTGCCTCTTGTGTTATACATATAGAAGTGTGATATCAACTCATAGTTATTACTAATGTCAGTTGCTCGTCATCGATAAACCCTAATCTGGTAGGATGACCTACTAAAAAAGCCCATACCACATATTCTATTTGGATGGCCCTGCTAACCCTTGACCATAAATACTTGAGATGGATGTAGCAGGCTTAAAGAAAGAAATGTTTTTAGGCCAACTCCACTGGGCCTGGCTGAAAATGCACAAGTGTGCATGACTAACAATATTCTATTGTAAAGCTAAATAGGAAAGATGAACCACTCATTCTAACCATTTGCTCTCAAAATTACCACTTCACTTCTTACTACTGAAAATCTTAGACCATCTCCATTCACCAATAGCTCAAACCAGTTCGAAGGGCGTGTTTTCACCACACTGTGGATTATCTTATTGGACCCAATGCAAGAGATGATGTAGTTTTGAATTATGAACGTAGGAAATGTCGTCATCGGATGACAAAAGTCTCCCGGGGGAGGGCGGCTGGTGCCATGATGATCGAGGTCTGTGCGACAAGCCTCACCTGGACGATGATTGGCGCTTCAGCATTAAGCTCGAGGAGACCTTCGAAGTTGAAACGGTACACAACGACGACAAGTGTTATTTTCATAATTAAGCATGACTTCAACTATTTCAACGTGTAATTTTCATCTTTTACAATTCGAGTATAGCTTATCCCATGCCATGCAAGATGCTATGTCTTGGAGAGGATGGATTTTGAAGACCATGAAAATTCTAAAACAAAGAAAATTCACCTAAGGACTCATCACGATGTGGATTTTGAAGTAAATCTGTATAATTCTGGGAGCATAACCCATTTTGGTTGCAAAAATTGGGAAGCATTTTGCAAGATGTATGGTTTTGATGAGGGTATGCTTGTCACCATGGATCTTGGTGGTCCTGACATCGACCAAGACAATATAGACATTTGGGTCCTTGTTGATACGCCTCCAGTTCTACCGCTATGTGAGTTTCTCAAACATAGTTAATTACTAACTAATTTATACTGTTCATTTCAAAATAGTTGACAACTTATTTCCATTGACAGCTTATGTTCATTCTTCAAAGAATGTGCGGGAGATGGTAGACAAAACCCACTACACCGATGGCTCCGAATTAACTTACAAGGAGAAAAATTATCTGGTCGGATTTTGTACTGACATTGAGAACTACAATATCTACAATCAAACTCCTCAACATTATGGTCAATACGTGCCACTAGTGCATGTGCTGAACTACGGTAACTACCATGGAGATACCCTGGTAAATTTTTTTACTATTACAACATCCGTGCATCTTTTGCATACTTCTAAAACTAATACATCATTGCTAAATATGAAGTTATCACTATGTTTTTCAACAGATAATCCCAGAGAATTGTGCGCCTCATTTGATGTATCAGAAAGGTAGCCTTAATGTTTTGAACATACAGCCAGGTCATCCTACGAATCTCAACTGTCCATACCAGATTTCTAAAAGAAGTGGAGACATGCAAATCAAAGGATGGAAAAAATATATGGACAGTCGTAAGGAGGTTCTTGGAAGCAAAAGGAAGCAAAGCGCAAGAATTGGAGACAGGATGATCTCCATTCTCCATAATGGAGAGTTAGGGTCTATTTTGTTTTATGCTATTTTACCTTAAATAGGGTATTTAGGTCATGTTTAGGCATAACAGTAGCAGTAGCACGGAGATAAGAGAGGACACATCTCTCAAATATCTCTGAATGCAGCATTACTTTCGACAAACTCGCTACTCGCGGTCTCGAGACTTGTAATGTTCTAACTTTGTTCGGTATTTTAAATTCGGAGACTAATATGATGAATTGTATTCGGAGACTAATCTTCTACTATATTCGATAAATTTGTTGTTTATATGTTGTGCTCTCTATATTCTGTGCGGTAATATGTTTTGTAACCTGTGCAAATATTAAAAAAGAAAAAAATCCCTAATATTCATACTAGTGGCGCACCACTCAGCACTTTAGTGGCGCACTGCAAAAACCACACTAGTGGCGCATCATCAACTAGTGTGCCATTAGTAAGCCAGATGTCACGCCCTCGATGCGGCTATATCTCCCACGTGTCGAAGCACGACTTAGAGGCATAACCGCATTGAAAGCAATGTCGCAAGTGAGGTAATCTTCACACAACCCATGTAATACATAAGGGAAAGAGATACATAGTTGGCTTACAATCGCCACTTCACACAATTACATGAATAAAGCATTACATCAAACAGATACAATCAAGGTCCGACTATGGAACCAAAATAAAAGAAGACTACCCCAAAAGCTACACAGATCCCCGATCGACCCCAACTGGGCCCCACTACTGATCTACTAGAACAAAACAACACAAAGGACAAGATCTTCATAGAGCTCCTCCTTGAGCTCGGTTGCGTCATCTGCACAGTTCAACGGCACCTGCAAGCTGGTTCTGGAAGTATCTGTGAGTCACGGGGACTCAGCAATCTCACACCCTCACGATCAAGACTGTTTAAGCTTATAGGAAGGGTAAAAGGAATGATGTGGAGCTGCAGCAACCAACTAGCATGTATGGTGGCTAACATACGCAAATGAGAGCGAGAAGATAAGGCAAAAGCACGGTCGAACAACTATGATCAAGAAGTGATCCTAGAACAACCTACGTCAAGCATTACTCCAACACCGTGTTCACTTTCCGGACTCCGCCAAGAAGAGACCATCACGGTTACACACGCGGTTGATGTATTTTAATTAAGATCAACTTCAGGTTTTCTACAACCGGACATTAACAAATTCCCATCTGCCCATAACCGCGGGCACGACTTTTGAAAGTTCACATCCCTGCAGGGGTGTCCCGACTTAGCCCATCACAAGCTCTCACGGTCAACAAAGGATATTCCTTCTAGCGGGAAGACCCGATCAGGCTCGGAATCCCGGTTACAAGACATCCTCGACAATGGTAAAACAAGTCCAGCAAGACCACCCGATGAGCCGACATCCCGATAGGAGCTGCACATATCTCATTCTCAGGGCAACACCAGATAAGCAATCCGTACAACTAAAACCAACCCTCGAGTTTCCCCGAGGTGGCGCTGCAAGGGGCTCTAGTTTGGACCAACACTTAGACAAGCACTGGCCCGAGGGGGGTTAAAATAAAGATGACCCTCGGGATGCGCGACTCCCAAGGGAAAAAGGCTAGGTGGTGAATGGTAAAACCAAGGTTGGGCCTTGCTGGAGGAGTTTTATTCAAGGCGAACTGTCAAGGGGTTCCATTATAACCCAACCGCGTGAGGAACGCAAAATCCGGGAACATAACACCGATATGACGGAAACTAGGGTAGCAAGAGTGGAACAAAACACCAGGCATAAGGCCGAGCCTTCCACCCTTTACCAAGTATATAGATGCATTAATTAAATAAGAGATATTGTGATATCCCAACAAACTATCCATGATCCAAACATGGAACAAACTCCAATCTTCACCTGCAACTAACAACGTTATAAGAGGGGCTGAGCAAAGCGGTAACATAGCCAAACAACAGTTTGCTAGGACAAGGTGGGTTAGAGGCTTGGATCAACAATATGGGAGGCATGATAAGCAAGTGGTTGGTATCGCAGCATAGGCATAGCAAAAGAGCGAGCAACTAGCAAGCAAAGATAGAAGTGATTTCGAGGGTATGGTCATCTTGCCTGAGATCCCGCAAGAAAGAAAAACGAGTCCATGAAGAAGATAAACAGACATAGTCGAACGAATCCTCACAACACGATGTTAACGGAACCAACCCGAAGAAGCAACACCGGAAAGAAGCAAGCAATCATGGTAAACAACCATCACAAAAACATGGCATGATGCACAATCAAGCATGATGCATGTCCGGTTTAATGAAGCATGGCATGGCAAAGTGCACAAGCAATCCTACAAATTAAGTGAAGCTCAATATACAACTCCGTTGCATATTGATGGAACACCACATCAATTATTTAGTTCACTCTCGGTTAGGTACTCAACAATATTAAATGTTGGTTAACATGGCAAGAGGTGAAGCATAACAAAACTATACCATGTAAACAATTTAAATGGGGCCAGATATAACAAACAACAAATCCGGTAAATCCCCATATGTCTTAGTAATTTAATGCAACAACAATTTTAAACATTTTAGATGTTGTTATCATGATGCGGATGACATGTGCAAGTTTTTTGCAGATTTTATGAAAATGTTAACAAGAGCATTATGAAGCATTTGTCATCGTGGCAGAAACGAAAAGGGTGCCACGGCAACGAATCCAAAAATGATGCCACAACAACTTTCCGGTTCCGGTAACTCGATTGAGATGCCGGTGCAAAAGAGAGTGTGACGGAAGCATCTCATGCAAGGATGGTGGGTGATCCCGGTAAACGAGTGTCCCACGAGACGACGGTATGGCAACGGGGAACATGCAAGAAAACATGTCGGGCACGGTGCAAATGCGAGCATTTCATACAACACACATGCGTTCATTCACGGGCGTCGTCTCGATGGTTATACCTTCGAAGCGCGCGTTATTGGAGGGGTTCAAGTTCGATGCGGTGTAGGGGAAGTAGATGTTCTCGGGACGTTCGGTAGTGGAAGTAGGGGTACATGACGACGGTAGAGGTACTCGTGATCTTGGTGGCGGTAGTCGTTCACGTTCTTAGTTACACAATTTTCCGTAGATGTTCGAGATCATGGCGAGGGACTTGACGTCCACGGAGGCTTCGAGGGTCGACGATAGTTGTTCTCGTATCATCGTGGAAGTAGTCATACTCAGCGATAGTGGTACTTGGCGTTTCGTTCGGTACTCGTTCGAGCATCCAAGGTCTTCGACGCTACGGTAGTCGTTCATGTTTCGTAGACGTTCAAGTCACCGGTAAAGGAACTTGGCGGTCCAGAGAGAGTACTTGTTGGGTCCACAACACTGTAACCGTTCGTGGCAGAGGAGCTTGATGTTCGCGGGTCTCCAAAGGCGTCGTGGTACTTGGCGACATCCGATACATAGAGGTACTTGGCAGTTTGTGTAGAAGGGCTTGCGGTGGTTTTGGACCAGGTGATCTTGACGTATCCGACAGCGAAAGATACACAGCCCGCGGTCGGTGGAGCTTGCGGGCACACAGAGGAAGGTAGGCGAGGACTTGAAGCGGCAAAGCGCTCCAGCGAAGCAGCAGGGGCGTCGGGCAACGCGCGGTACCACGGCGAGGATTCGAGGGAGAGGAGCGGCGCAAGGTGGCGTCCTCCTGGTGGTTGCCGACGGCGGCGGGGAACGCGGGAGGCAGCGGAACTGGACGGCGAAGCAGCAGCAGCGAGGCAGTGGTGAGCTCGTAGGGCGAGGACGACGACGAGCTTGGCGCGCCGAAGGTAGGGACGAGGCCCTGCCGGCGGGCAGGAGGTGCAGTGATGGAAGGGACACGGACGAAGGAGACGAGGCGCGGGGTCGTCCTTGTAGAGGAGGTCGAGGCAGGCCGGCGAGCAGAGGACGGGGTCGCCGGAGAAGGGGCTCACCGGCGGGCGAGGCAAGGTGGCTCCGGCGAGGTCACCGGTGCAGGCGCAAGGACGAGGCGCGGTGGTGGAGGATACAGAGGCAGGGACGGGGCCCTGCTGGCGGGATCCGGCCGGGAACGGGCAAAGGCGGCGGAGGCCGGCCGGATTGGGTGGTGGAGATGAGGAACTCCGGCAGGGGCGGCGTTGGGGAAACGGGCGGTGGAGCTCTCTTGCGTGCGTTGGTGGCGGCGCTATCGGGAGAGAGATGGGGAGCGACCGAGCGAGGGAGAGAAAGGGGTCGAGCAGAGTGCGGGCTAGGGTTACGGGCGCTGGCGCTGGGCCTAAGTGGCCTGCGGCTATAGGAGGTGTTTAGGTGGGCCGGTTGCTAGGAAGCCCAAGTGGCCAGAGGCCTGGCTAGGCTCCCTTCCTCTTCTCTCACTCCTCTTTCTTCTGATTTACATTTATTTGTCTTTACTATTTATTGCATAAACGGAAATAGAAAGAAAGTACAGAGGGTTTGGAATGGATGTCAGGAGAGAGGGACATATTTCTGGAAACCATGAAATATGCCCGATTTAATAAAAGTGGTTTGGGAATTTTTAAGGACAGAAAAATAATTCAAGTTTCAATTAAAATTCAAACTTGAACCATTTTTGAACCCAACCAAAACAACTTCAAATGATCTGAAATTTTACAGAGGGGTTAAAAGAAAGGTGTAAGATTTATAGGAGAAGAATGAACATTTATGGATGACAGAAAATGGCACTTGCAAAAATGAAAGGAATAAGAAGGAAGAAGGCGGTGAAGACACATGGGAAGATTTGAGAGAGATGGGAAGGGGTTGATACAAATGACAAGAATAGAGCAAGGCAACATCATGAAGAATGCGATGCACATGGTGATTATGATGAAATGCAAAAATGGCAAGAGGCACGATGCAATGCAAACAATGATGACATGGCAAGATGCAACATGCAAGCGAATGACATGTCAAAGACAACGAATAACTGGAAAACACCTGGTGCAACAGTCTCGGGGCGTCACAACACTCCACCACTACAAGAGGATCTCGTCCCGAGATCTAGAATGGCACCGGAGGGAAAACGGAAGAGAAAGAGAAGAGGTAAAAAACTAAGTTGCTTCTTTGCCAAACGAGTGACACCAAAGAACCTTGAAAGGTTGAACAAATGAAAGAAAAAAAGCAACGGAGATGAACAAAGTTGAAAACACTCCGTTAAGAAAGAGGAATAAGAAAGAACCGATTCGGGTAGCACTTCGGTTGAAAAGAGATGAAAGACTTGATAAAATGAAAGATCTTGAGCAAAAGGACACAACACTCCGGTTAAATGGATAAACCAAGAAAAGAACACGATCCTGACAAAATGAAAAGATGGGTTGAAGAGAGCAACAACACAAAGCCTCCGTAACAAGAGTAAGAATGGAATGGAATGAACGAAGGGAAAACAAGATCTTGAGGGAGCACGCTTACAACAAATGCTAGAACGGAGTTGTTGGAAAACCAACAACGAAAAGAATAAGTTTGATATGGTCTTATGGAATGCATCTCAAATTATGAGGTGACAACCTGCCACTCACGGAAAAACGTTGGATTGATATGAACAAGAAGACGAGGAACTTGTTCACCAGAAGGATAAAAGAAGAACTTGGGTCCTTTAAGAGCACCATAAATAGTAACAATCCTTAGGGAAGGTTTTAGGTGATATATAACCAAAGATAACTCCAACGAAGAGGTTGATGGATTTAAAATACCTCATTCTTAACAACATGTGAATCATGAAACATGAACTCAAATTATCAAGAATGACATAATACCACCTACAATGGTACGGTAGAAAGAATTGCACTCCGGATTGCAAAATGAAGAATGATTGAGCTCCTCTGGAAAGAATCTTGATGAACGCTTCGAGAAGGAAATAAATCCTTGATGAACCATCATGTAGAACCTCCATGAAGAACTCCAGTAAACAAAGGAATGTTCAAACGAAAAGAACGATGAGAAGAGTAAGGTTGAAGCTTTGCAATGATTAGATGAAGCTTTGCGACGAGATAAAGAGAAAACTTGGAACTCCGGAAAAGAAAGATGAACAAATGGAAACAAGAATTTGATGAGCCTCCGGAATAGGGAATTGAATTCACTCGATGAAACAAGAATAAGAATTACATTATGCTTATCCTTCACCAATTAAATTGATGACAATCAGCGGATTTGACATATTACTTATTCTCGTAGAAAAGATTAAGAGAGATATAACATAAACTTGAGAATGTCTTCAACGAACCACCGGTAGGATTGGAACATCGAATAAATTGATAAGTAAGAGAACTCTTGAACGAACCACCATTAGAATTAAAATAAATGAAGTAAAGGGATGAATCACCGGTAAGAATTAGAGAACGAATGATGATACTTGAGGGGATTTAGATACATAAGAATGAAGAGGTCATGAGTTGACAAGAGAATACTTGAATGATGTATTGGTAAGATTTGGAGAACGAGAGCTGAAGGCTGAGAATGAATAAACCTGAAATGATGGACTCCGGATAATCAAACTGAGAAGACTCTTGAATTGCTTCGGATGGGTGAAAAGAATTGTCACAATTGAAAACAATTATGAGAGGATGGCAACAAACTAGAATCACGAATCATCGAGAGAATGGACAAGATTGAGAGAGAGAAAATCTTCTTCGGCCTTCAAATGTTGAGAATGACGACGAGAAACACCACCACGAATTATTTAGACACTCCGGAAGAATCAAAATGAAGAGGTTGAGCAAACGATGAAAAGAATGTGAATGATCTTGGAGGAGGCATTTGACTGATGATAATTCATTCTTACGTCAAACTTTAAAGATTTGGGAATAACTCCGGGAGAATAAGAAGAGTCAGGTAAGATCCTGGGAAAAGACCTGTGGATTAGGGCTCACTGAAAAGAAACACCGTTGAATGATTGCATGAAAAGAGAGATTGCACCGGTTGAATTAAATGGCCAGTATGAGATAACAACCTCGAAAGAGCTTGAAAGGATTACGAGAGCAGAGTGGAAACACGAATCTTCGAGATATCTTGAGCACTCCGGAACAATAGAATAACGAGCGTGGAATGACTGAATATAAGGTGCACCGGCATGAGAAGGCATTGAAACGAGGAACAAGGGATTTGAGATCAACACCGAAAGCTTGATTTGAATCCACCGGAGAAGAAAAGAATGAAGAATGACGATCTTGAAGCTCCGTTAAAATCTTCATGAGAAACACCGGGTAAGAACATTGACGGAAAAGGAATGGAGAGACTTCACAAGAATAAAAGGATACTTGATTAAGACATCTAAGTCCTTGAGGAAAAAGGGGTGGGCGGGCGGGAAAAACAAAGGCAGCTTGGAACGAATGAAACAAACATCGTTGAGAGGAACTGATAATTGATCTTGCCAACGTTGAAGTGATCGGATCCACTTGAAGAGAAACACACCGGTTGAGAAGAGGATTGACATGACAATATCGATTATCATGAAGGATTGGTATTCACATAGGAATATGAGAACACCGCTTAGGAAAAGGTATGGAATCAACATTTGACTTCGAAGCAACTCGAATACCACAGCTCAAAAACAAAACAAAGGATTGGCTTGCAGAATAAGCCAGAACAAACATATGATAGAGATTTTGTCCGAAGTTTCTGTGGTGGGGTCTACACGGGCTCGATCATACAGCACCATCATGTACAAGGCAGTGCACATGACATACGAAGCGTCCCCGAGTCGGCATAGCCAAGGACTCTTTAAGACACAACGAGACCACTGTAAAACCAACTGTGGATAGGCGGACCACTAGACGTCGAACCCCAATTTCATATCATACATCTATCGGAAAGATATCCTAAGAGCTACTTGAATTCCCACTTATAAACTCCCGAAACTTTCCAGTTATGCAATCAGGTGTTGGGGATACAGGGGAAGCATAATATCTCACCCAAAACTAACAAATCCTACATCCAGCTGTATCCATCCTTCAACACATAACCAAGAAACCTTCGGAAATCGTTTACCTCAACCTTCGAAAAGCATCCGTTATACAAGTTATGGCAATACTCCCGAACTCCCGCCCCAGTACTGGGTGGCGTCGAGGTTATCTCACCAACAACTGCATAAAAGAGATTTTCGATGTTGGCGAAAACTAAACTCAGGTATTCCAGAACTGCAATGATAAAATTGTGACGACAACACCTCGGAGCTCAACTCCCCGGGACACTGCCACAACCCCTAAATGTCAGGAGGCACCAAGAACAATGTTCTCGTCACAAAACCATCGGAACGATTCCAAGATACCCGCGTGATCCTAAATTTTTTAGTGAAATTTGAGAAGAGAAGAGTCAAAACTCTACGCCAGGATGCCTCACCAGAGCGACGAAGGGACTCAGGAGTACAAAGAAGTCCTAACTCTCCGATATATATAATTCCTAAATGACTCAAAACATTTCTAGACTCAATAACGCCAGCGATTCGATCAAGCAGGGGGGTCCTAAGGTCGGGGAAGGCTCTGATACCAACTTGTCACGCCCTCGATGCGGCTATATCTCCCACGTGTCGAAGCACGACTTAGAGGCATAACCACATTGAAAGCAATGTCGCAAGTGAGGTAATCTTCACACAATCCATGTAATACATAAGGGAAAGAGACACATAGTTGGCTTACAATCGCCACTTCACACAATTACATGAATAAAGCATTACATCAAACAGATACAATCAATGTCCGACTACGGAACCAAAATAAAAGAAGACTACCCCAAAAGCTACACAGATCCCCGATCGACCCCAACTGGGCCCCACTACTGATCGACTAGAACAAAACAACACAAAGGACAAGATCTTCATAGAGCTCCTCCTTGAGCTCGGTTGCGTCATCTGCACAGTTCAACGGCACCTGCAAGCTGGTTCTGGAAGTATCTGTGAGTCACGGGGACTCAGCAATCTCACACCCTCACGATCAAGACTGTTTAAGCTTATAGGAAGGGTAAAAGGAATGATGTGGAGCTGCAGCAACCAACTAGCATGTATGGTGGCTAACATACGCAAATGAGAGCGAGAAGATAAGGCAAAAGCACGGTCGAACAACTATGATCAAGAAGTGATCCTAGAACAACCTACATCAAGCATTACTCCAACACCGTGTTCACTTCCCGGACTCCGCCGAGAAGAGACCATCACGGTTACACACGCGGTTGATGTATTTTAATTAAGATCAACTTCAGGTTTTCTACAACCGTACATTAACAAATTCCCATCTGCCCATAACCGCGGGCACGACTTTTGAAAGTTCACATCCCTGCAGGGGTGTCCCAACTTAGCCCATCACAAGCTCTCACGGTCAACAAAGGATATTCCTTCTAGCGGGAAGACCCGATCAGGCTCGGAATCCCGGTTACAAGACATCCTCGATAATGGTAAAACAAGTCCAGCAAGACCACCCGATGAGCCGACATCTCGATAGGAGCTGCACATATCTCGTTCTCAGGGCAACACCAGATAAGCAATCCGTACAACTAAAACCAGCCCTCGAGTTTCCCCGAGGTGGCGCTGCAAGGGGCTCTAGTTTGGACCAACACTTAGACAAGCACTGGCCCTGGGGGTGGGGTTAAAATAAAGATGACCCTCGGGATGCGTGACTCCCAAGGGAAAAAGGCTAGGTGGCGAATGGTAAAACCAAGGTTGGGCCTTGCTGGAGGAGTTTTATTCAAGGCGAACTGTCAAGGGGTTCCCATTATAACCCAACCGCGTGAGGAACGCAAAATCCGGGAACATAACACCGATATGACGAAAACTAGGGCGGCAAGAATGGAACAAAACACCAGGCATAAGGCCGAGCCTTCCACCCTTTACCAAGTATATAGATGCATTAATTAAATAAGAGATATTGTGATATCCCAACAAACTATCCATGATCCAAACATGGAACAAACTCCAATCTTCACCTGCAACTAACAACGCTATAAGAGGGACTGAGCAAAGCGGTAACATAGCCAAACAACGGTTTGCTAGGACAAGGTGGGTTAGAGGCTTGGCTCAACAATATGGGAGGCATGATAAGAAAGTGGTAGCTATCGCAGCATAGGCATAGAAAAAGAGCGAGCAACTAGCAAGCGAAGATAGAAGTGATTTCGAGGGTATGGTCATCTTGCCTGAGATCCCGCAAGGAAGAAGAACGAGTCCATGAAGAAGATAAACGGACGTAGTCGAACGAATCCTCACAACACGACGTTATCGGAACCAACCCGAAGAAGCAACACCGGAAAGAAGCAAGCAATCATGGTAAACAACCATCACAAAAACATGGCATGATGCACAATCAAGTATGATGCATGTCCGGTTTAATGAAGCATGGCATGGCAAAGTGCACAAGCAATCCTACAAATTAAGTGGACCTCAATATACAACTCCGTTGCATATTGACGGAACACCACATCAATTATTTAGTTCACTCTCGGTTAGGT
Organism: Triticum urartu; assembly: GCF_003073215.2. NCBI lineage: Eukaryota > Viridiplantae > Streptophyta > Magnoliopsida > Poales > Poaceae > Triticum > Triticum urartu. Next base: position 427,352,106 of record NC_053025.1, read on the forward strand.
ACTCAACAATATTAAATGTTGGTTAACATGGCAAGAGGTGAAGTATAACAAAACTATACCATTTAAACAATTTAAATGGGGCCGGATATAACAAACAACAAATCCGGTAAATCCCCATATGTCTTAGTAATTTAATGCAACAATAATTTTAAACATTTTAGATGTTGTTATCATGATGCGGATGACATGTGCAAGTTTTTTGCAGGTTTTATGAAAATTTTAACAAGAGCATTATGAAGCATTTGTCATCGTGGCGGAAATGAAAAGGGTGCCACGGCAATGAATCCGAAAATGATGCCACGACAACTTTCCGGATCCGGTAACTCGATTGAGATGCCGGTGCAAAAGAGAGTGTGACGGGAGCATGTCATGCAAGGATGGTGGGGTGACCCCAGCAAACGAGTGTCCCACGAGACGATGGTATGGCAACGTGGAACATGCAAGAAAACATGTCGGGCACGGTGCAAACACGAGCATTTCATACAACACACATGCGTTCATTCACGGGCGTCGTCTCGATGGTTATACCTTCGAAGCGTGCGTTATCGGAGGGGTTCAAGTTCGATGCGGTGTAGGGGAAGTAGACATTCTCGGGACGTTCGGTAGTGGAAGTAGGGGTACATGACGACAGTAGAGGTACTCGTGATCTTGGTGGCGGTAGTCGTTCACGTTCTTAGTTGCACAATTTTCCGTAGATGTTCGAGATCACGGCGAGGGACTTGACGTCCACGGAGGCTTCAAGGGTCGACGGTAGTTGTTCTCGTATCATCGTGGAAGTAGTCGTACTCGACGATAGTGGTACTTGGCGTTTCGTTCGGTACTCGTTCGAGCATCCAAGGTCTTCGGCGCTACGGTAGTCGTTCACGTTTCGTAGACGTTCGAGTCACCGGTAAAGGAACTTGGCAGTCTAGAGAGGGTACTTGTCGGGTCCACAACACTGTAACCGTTCGTGGCAGAGGAGCTTGATGTTCATGGGTCTCCCAAAGGCGTCGTGGTACTTGGCGACATCCGATACGTAGAGGTACTTGGCAGTTTGTGTAGAAGGGCTTGCGGTGGTTTTGGACCAGGTGATCTTGACGTATCCTCCAGCGAAAGATACACAACCCACGGTCAGTGGAGCTTGCGGGCACACAGAGGAAGGTCGGCGTGGACTTGAAGCGGCAAAGTGCTCTAGCGAAGCAGCAAGGGCATCGGGCAACGCGCGGTACCACGACGAGGATTCGAGGGAGAGGAGCGGCGCAAGGCGGCGTCCTCCTGGTGGTCGCCGACGACGGCGGGGAACGCGGGAGGCAGCGGAACTGGACGACGAAGCAGCAGCAGCAGCGAGGCAGTGGTGAGCTCGTAGGGCAAGGAAGACGACGAGCTTGGCACGCCGGAGGTAGGGACGAGGCCCTGCCGGCGGGCAGGAGGTGCAGTGATGGAAGGGACACGGACGAAGGAGACGAGGCGCGGGGTCGTCCTTGTAGAGGAGGTCGAGGCAGGCCGTCGAGCAGAGGACGGGGTCGCCGGAGAAGGGGCTCACCGGCGGGCGAGGCAAGGTGGCTCCGGCGAGGTCACTTGTGCAGGCGCAAGGACGAGGCGCGATGGTGGAGGATACAGAGGCGGGGACGGGGCCCTGCTGGCGGGATCCGGCCGGGAACGGGCAAAGGCGGCGGAGGCCGGCCGGATCGGGTGGAGGAGATGAGGAACTCCGGCAGGGGCGGCATTGGGGAAACGGGCGGTGGAGCTCTCTTGCATGCGTTGGTGGCGGCGCTATTGGGAGAGAGATGGGGAGCGACCGAGCGAGGGAGAGAAAGGGGTCGAGCAAAGTGCGGGCTAGGGTTACGGGCACTGGCGCTGGGCCTAAGTGGCCTGCGGCTATAGGAGGTGTTTAGGTGGGCCGGTTGCTAGGAAGCCCAAGTGGCCAGAGGCCTGGCTAGGCTCCCTTCCTCTTCTCTCACTCCTCTTTCTTCTGATTTACCTTTATTTGTCTTTACTATTTATTGCATAAACGGAAATAGAAAGAAAGTACAGAGGGTTTGGAATGGATGTGAGGAGAGAGGGACATATTTCTGGAAACCATGAAATATGCCCGATTTAATAAAAGTGGTTTGGGAATTTTTAAGGACAGAAAAATAATTCAAGTTTCAATTAAAATTCAAACTTGAACCATTTTTGAACCCAACCAAAACAACTTCAAATGATCTGAAATTTTACAGAGGGGTTAAAAGAAAGGTGTAAGATTTATAGGAGAAGAATGAACATTTATGGATGACAGAAAATGGCACTTGCAAAAATGAAAGGAATAAGAAGGAAGAAGGCGGTGAAGACACATGGGAAGATTTGAGAGAGATGGGAAGGGGTTGATACAAATGACAAGAATAGAGCAAGGCAACATCATGAAGAATGCGATGCACATGGTGATTATGATGAAATGCAAAAATGGCAAGAGGCACGATGCAATGCAAACAATGATGACATGGCAAGATGCAACATGCAAGCGAATGACATGTCAAAGACAACGAATAACTGGAAAACACCTGGCGCAACGGTCTCGGGGCGTCACACCGGAGCACATGGGTAAATATGCCCCCCTGGGAGGCATAGTAATGGCGCACCGTGGGATATACTAATGGCGCACTGCGTGGTGCGCCATTAGTATACCAGAGTGCGCCATTAGTAAAAAATTCTAATGGCGCGATGCTAGTGGTGCACCTGTAGTGCGCCATTAGTAGCCAAAACAGGTGCGCCACTAGCAGGCCTTTTCCTAGTAGTGGTTAGTGAACCTCAAAAATCTGAATATAAAGACTTTCTTGATAGTATCATCATGGGGGAATCTAGGGAAATCACACAAGCTACCATAGGAAGTATTAATTTCCCTTCCACACATTATTTTGCTCCCTTCATTGGTAGATGCAATAACGGTAAAGATGAGGCTTGTCACATGTGTGTTCCAGATCTTAGTGTCCTCAAGAGTGCAATATTAGGTGATAAACAATATAACTTGGGGGCTATTGTTGCACGTAGGTTGCATCACAACAGTATAAGTGGAGATTTGTTTGGTGGAATTTATGCAACTCGTGTAGCTAACTATCTTGATATACCCATACGTGGAAATGATATTGAGTTGCCTCCTGCTTATATAGATTATGATGCTATGGTTCGCCACCAGTTTGTGGAGAGGAATGAACAATTCCTCCAGTACCGACTAATCTTTGACAGACGGCACACCATCTATGTTGCTCTCCCTACTCCTACTTTCTTTGACTTTCAGGCAAAAAGGAGATATGTTATAACGAGGGAGGAGGCGAACGAGTACGAGAGGAGCACGGAGGCAGCTCTCCTCCAAGCTGCAGCTCGTCAGGCAGTAGCTGCTGCATCTCAGTACGACCCCAGCTACAACTTTGGATATCCACCAGGCCAGCCGTGGCCCTAGACCAACGTAGGCCAGAAGCCTAAGCTTTGGGGGAGTATGTATTTCTCACCGACATTACATTCATGTTCACACACTCATGCTAGTTGTCAGTGCTCATACTTTTTCATTGTACTATCCATGCTAGTTTATTTTCTTTTCCAGCATTCTTCTTGTGTGTTTGAAAAACCTTAAGAAAAAACCAAAAAATTAGTTGTAGCTTTTAGCTAGTTTACTTTCCATGCTTGTAGTTGTAGTAATTAAAAAGAAAACCCAAAAACATTTCTCGTTCTTCTTTTGCTTGTTGGGAGCTTTCCCGTGTAAATAGTTTTGTTTCTTTTCTTTTCTTTGGGGTTGAGAGGAGAAGACCATGATGAAAATGTTGAGTGGCTCTCATATGCATTATTGTTGATCTAACAAAGAGCCCATATTACTTTGTCTTCTCTTGTGTATTAAATGCTTACAGATTCCAGCTTAGTCCAATGCACGTGCACTATTATTATTATACACACCGTTCGGTCATGCAAGTGAAAGGCAATAATGACGATATATGATGAACTGATTGAGATGGGAAAAGCTTATATGAACTCGACCTATCTTGTTTTTGTAAATATGATTAATTCATCATTCCTGATTCATCCTATTATGAATGAAACATGTTTGCAATGACAATTAGATATTATAGTTGCTCATGCTATGCTTAATTAGCTAGGAGTTTATAATGGTTTACCTTGCATGCCAACATGCTATTAAAATGGTTGTGATGTGGTATGATAGGGTGGTATCCTCCTTTGAACGATTCAAGTGGCTTGACTTGGCACATGTTCACGCATGTAGTCGAAACAAAATCAACATAGCCTCCATGATATTTATGTTCATGGTGAATTATATCCTACTCATGCTTGCACTCAGTGTTGATTAATTTTAATGCATGTTCATGACTATTGTCGCTCTCTAGCTGGTCGCTTCCCAATCTCTTTCTAGCCTTCATTTGTACTAAGCGGGAATACTGCTTGTGCATCCACTTCCATAAACCCCAAAAGTTATTCCATATGAGTCCACCATACCTTCCTATATGCGGTATCTACCTGCTGTTCCAAGTAAATTTGTATGTGCCAAAATATAAACCTTCAAATGAAATTATGTTTTGTATGCTCGAATAGATCATGTATCAACTAGGGTTGTCTATATCTTCCATGCTAGGTGGGTTATTCTCAAGAGGAGTGGACTCTGCTCCTCATTCACAAGAAATGGCTGCTAGCCGGGATGCCCAGTCCCTTGCTTAAAATTAAAATAATTGCAAACAAAAATCCCTCAGGATTGTTGTTGGTTGGAGGCACCCGTTGTTTGGGACAGGCCATGGATTGATGTTTGTTGGTGGTGGGGGAGTATAAACTTTACCATTCTGTTTGGGAACCGCCTATAATGTGTGTAGCATGGAAGATATCAAGATCTCTCGGTTGTTATGTTGACAATGAAAGTATATCACTCAAAATATTATTTATCTCTATTTCAAACTCGAGCTCTAGCACCTCTACAAATCCCTGCTTCCCTCTGCAAAGGGCGTATCTATTTACTTTTATGTTGAGTCATCATCCTCTTATTAAATAGCACCAGTTGGAGAGCACCGCTGTCATTTGCATGCATTACTATTAGTTTACATTGAGTATGACTGTGACTGGATCTCTTTTACCATGAATTACAATGTTTAGTCAGTCCTTGAGCTTCAGAGGTGCTCTAGATTTATGTTTTGCGGTCTCAGAAAGGGCTAGTGAGATACCAACTTGTTATATCATATTATGATTGTTTTGAGAAAGTGTTATCATCCGAGATTTATTATTATTGGTCGCTAGTTGATTATGCCACTGATATGAGTAAACATGAGACCTAAATGTTATTGTGAATATGGTTAGTTCATAATCTTTGCTGAAAACTTGAATGCTGGCTTTACATATTTACAACAACAAGATCAAACATAGTTTCTAAAAGTTTTTCTTTATCACTTTCAGTTTGTCAACTGAATTGCTTGAGGACAAGCAAAGGTTTAAGCTTGGGGGATTTAATACGTCTCCATCGTATCTACGTTTCCAAACACTTTTGACCTTGTTTTGGACTCTAACTTGCATGATTTGAATGGAACTAACCCGGACTGACGTTGTTTTCAGCAGAATTGCCATGGTGTTATTTTTGTGCAGAAATAAAAGTTTTCTCGGAATGACCTGAAACTTCACGGAGAATATTTTTGGAATTTATAAAAAATACTAGCGAAAGAATCAACACCAGGGGGCCCACACCCTGTCCACGAGGGTGGGCGGCGCGCCCACCCCCTTGGGGCGCGCCCCCTGTCTCATGGGCCCCATGAGGCTCCACCGACCTCAACTCCAACTCTATATATTCATGTTCGGGGAGAAAAACTCAGGGAGAAGGGTTCATCGCGTTTTACGATACGGAGCCGTCGCCAAGCCCTAATCTCTCTCAGGAGGGCTGATATGGAGTCCGTTCGAGGCTCCGGAGAGGGGAATCCATCGCCATCGTCATCATCAACCTTCCTCCATCACCAATTTCATGATGCTCATCGCCGTGCATGAGTAATTCCATCGTAGGCTTGTTGGACGGTGATGGGTTGGATGAGATTTATCATGTAATCGAGTTAGTTTTGTTAGGGTTTGATCCCTAGTATCCATTATGCTCTAAGATTGATGTTGCTATGACTTTACTATGCCTAATGCTTGTCACTAGGGCCCGAGTGCCATGATTTCAGATCTGAACCTATTATGTTTCCATGAATATATCTGAGTTCTTGATCCTATTTTGCAAGTCAATAGTCACCTACTATGTGTTATGATCCGGTAACCCCGAAGTGACAATAATCGGGACCACTCCCGGTGATGACCGTAGTTTGAGGAGTTCATGTATTCCCTAAGTGTTAATGCTTTATTCCGGTACTCTATTAAAAGGAGGCCTTAATATCCCTTAGTTTCCGATAGGACCCTGCTGCCACGGGAGGGTAGGACAAAACATGTCATGCAAGTTCTTTTCCATAAGCACGTATGACTATATTTGGAATACATACCTACATTACATTGATGAACTGGAGCTAGTTCTGTGTCACCCTATGTTATAACTGTTGCATGAGGAATTGCATCCGACATAATTATCCATCACTAATCCATTGCCTACGAGCTTTTCACATATTGATCTTTGCTTAGTTACTTTTCCGTTGCCACTATTACAATCACTACAAAAACTATTACTATTACCTTTGCCACCGTTACCGTTACTTCCATATTACTTTGCTACTAAATACTTTGCTGCAGATATTAAGTCTTTCAGGTGCGGTTGAATTGACAACTCAACTGTTAATACTTGAGAATATTCTTTGGCTCCCCTTGTGTCGAATCAATAAATTTTGGTTGAATACTCTACCCTCGAAAATTGTTGCAATCCCCTATACTTGTGGGTTATCAGCCAACCGCGACACCAAGCTGGAGCAGGAAGCCCAGGAACAGGCCGCGGAGCAGAGCCGCCTGGGGAAGCTGAAGGAGGAGACGAAGACGGACCAGGCGTCCCATGCCAAGCTTGTCTCCGAGGAGAAGGCCGAGCTGGATGCCAGGAGAAGTCCCTCGCCGCGGCTGAGAAGGCGGCCGCCGCGGGGCGTGACGCCTTCATCTCCCTCGAGCTGAGGTCCCGCACGGCACTGCGGACCCTTTATGGGGAAGGGTACGAGGAACCGCTGGCTAGTCCAGAGGAGGGCCTCGCCGGGCTGCTCCCCAAGCTCGCCACATCGCTCGAGGGCATCGTCAACGGCGTGGGCACCATGGTGGAGTGGGAGAGCCACGCGCTTTTTACCTCAGCCGCGATGTGCATCTTCAGCCACCTCCACCTTCGGGACCCGAGCTTCGACTTTGGCGCGCTGCTCGAACCTGTGGCCCCAGAGTTCCACGATGCTACCGCCGAGGCCATGGAGAAGCAGGTGGATGCCCTGCTGCATAAGTTCCTTGGTGTTGACCCCATGACCGGGGCTAGTGGCGAGGATGGCGGCGACGTTGTCAACGATGCACCCCCCCCTGGTGAGCGACGGTGGTATCCAAGGATGAAGAAGAGATCCGAAGGCGGCGCTTCCTCCCGTTTTAACCACACAACATTTACCATGCCTCGTGGATGGGTGAGAACTTCTTTTTTGAACCTTAAGACACAATATGTTCTGTAATAATTTTCTAGGACTCCGCGATTTCCTTTCTGTTTGCTTTTAGTGTTCTGCGTCGATAGGGCCCGGCCCCGCGCATACCTTATCCGCCGTTGGGGCGTACGGATCACCAGGATGAGACCAAGGGTGAGGGGCTATGTGACTAGTGAGGCCCCTGAGTCGCGATGCTCAGGGGTCCCCCTTGACGTACGAACAACTCTCAGGAAGGAGACATGAGCGTCGTTTTTAGCGTTCTGCAACGGCAGGGCCCGGCCCCGCGCATACCTCAGCCGCCGTTGGGGCGTCCGGATCACCAGGACAAGACCAAGGGGTGAGGGGCTACGTGACCAATGAGGCGTCTGAGTCGTGATGCTCAGGGGTCCCCCTTGACGTACGAACAACCCTCAGGAAGGAGACACGAGCGCCGTTTTTAGCGTTCTGCTAGAACTACGTCGGTATTTCCCCAAAGAGGAAGGGATGATGTAGCACAACCACCGTAGGTATTTCCCTCAGTGATGAGACCAAGGTTATCGAACCAGTAGGAGAACCAAGCAACACTACGTAAACAACACCTGCACATAAATAACAAATACTCGCAACCCGACGTGTTAAAGGGGTTGTTGATCCCTTTCAGGTAACGGTGCCACAAATTAGCAAACTGACGTGAGAAAAATATGATAGACGGGATAAATAGATCTCGAATAGAATAAATTGCAGCAAGGTATTTTTATTTTTGGTTGAATATATCTGAAAATAAAAGCAAAGGAAAATAGATCTCAAAGGAAAATATATTAAGGAAGAGACCCGGGGGCCGTAGTTTTCACTAGTGGTTTCTCTCGAGAAAAATAGCAAATGGTGGGTGAACAAATTACTGTTGGGCAACTGATAGAACTTGAAATAATCATGATGATATCTAGGCAATGATCATTATATAGGCATCACGTACAAGATTAGTAGACCGACTCCTGCCTGCATCTACTACTATTACCCACACATCGACCGCTATCTAGCATGCATCTAGTGTATTAAGTTCATGGAGAAACGGAGTAATGCAATAAGAACAATGACATGATGTAGACAAGATCTATTTATGTAGAAATAGATTCCATCTTGTTATCCTTAATGGCAACGATACATACGTGTCGGTTCCCCTTCTGTCACTGGGATCAAGCACCGTAAGATCGAACCCATCACAAAGCACCTCTTACCATTGCAAGATAAATTGATCAAGTTGGCCAAACAAAACCCAAATATCAGAGAAGAAATATGAGGCTATAATCAATCATGCATATAAGAGATCAAAGAAGACTCAAATAACTTTCATGGACAAAAAGAGATAAATCTGATCATAAACTCAAAGTTCATCGGATCCAACAAACACACCGCAAAAGTATTACATCATATGGATCTCCAAGAGACCATTATATTGAGAAACAAACGAGAGAGAGGAAGCCATCTATCTACTAACTACGGACCCGAAGGTCTACAAAAGACTGCTCACGCATCATCGGAGAGGCACCAATGGACATGATGAACCCCTCCCAGATGGTGTCTGGATTGGATCTAGTGTTTCTGGAACTTGCAGCGGCTGGAATTGATTTTTGTTGACTCCCCTAGGATTTCTGGAATATTGGGGTATTTATAGAGTAAAGAGGCGGTCCGGGGGGCACCCGAGGTGTGCACAACCCACTAGGGCGTGCCTGGGCCTCCAGGTGCGCCCTGGTGGGTTGTGCCCCCCCCGCAGGCGCTTCTCCGGCCCATTGGATGGCTTCTGGTCCAAAAAAATCCACAAAAAGTTTCGCTGTGTTTGGACTCCATTTGATATTGATTACGTGTCATGTAAAAAACATGCAAAATAGCAACTGGCACTTGGCACTATGTCAATAGGTTAGTACCAAAAAATGATATAAAATGATTACAAAACATCCAATAATGATAATATAACAACATGGAACAATCAAAAATTATAGATATGTTGGAGACGTTTCAGCATCCCCAAGCTTAATTCCTGCTCGTCCTCGAGTAGGTAAATGATAAAAACAGATTTTTTGATGCGGAATGCTGCCTAACATGTCATCTCATATTCTTTTCTTAATAGCATGGACATTTGCACTTTTATATGGTTCGAAGCAATAGTCTAGTTTTGACACGAGACTTAAATACTCAAGCATATCAACAAGCAACCATGCCTTTCAAAATATCAACACTAAAATAAGTTATCCCTAGCCCATCATGCTCAATCATTGATCCATTCATGAAACACACTCGCATATTAGCTACACCGAATGCTCAAGTATGATCATAGTGCCCCTTAGTTGGTGCTTTATAAGAGAAGATGGAGACTCAAATGAAAAATAAAAATTGCATAAAGTAAAAGAAAGGCCCTTCGCGGAGGGAAGTAGGGATTTGTAGAGGTGCCACAGCTCAATGCGAAAATTGAGAGATAAAAACATTTTGAGAGGCATACTTTTCCCACCAACGAAAACGACTTAGAGTTCCCCACACTTTCCATGCTAGATATATCATAGGCCATTCCCAAATAGAAAATAAAGTTTATTCCTTTTTCCACCATACTTTCACTTTCCATGGCTAGCCGTATCCACGGGTGCCTTCCATACCAACACTTTCCAAGGAATTTATTATTTGACAACATAAAGTAAATTCATTTTTATTTCAGGATTGGGCATCCCTAATACCTTTGCCTTACTCTCGTGCAATGATAAGTGAATAAACACTCATCGTGAGAATAACACATCTCGCGAGCGGTACGAGAACACAAAAGAGAAATTCACTACAAAAAAAATACACTTCCGCGATGATACGTGTTTGTCACAATAGGTCACTTTTTTTGTCATGCATGTACATCCATGACAAATTTATGACAGAATCAAGATAGTCATACCTGTGCTGTCGTAGAAGTGTTCCATGACATTACCAAAATTATCATCATGGAAGTGTCCACTTCCATGACGATAAATCGCGCGTCACAGGAGTGCTTTCGTCAAGGGTGACCGACACGTGGCATCCACCGTAACGGAATGCCGTTAAGCTTTCGGGTTGGGTTTTGGATCCGATAACCCGTTAACAGCCCCGACCAATGGGAAATTTCCACGTGTAAAATTCTTATTGGCCGGACGAAACACGTGTCAGCTCGTCAGTGGGTCAGATAGGCGCCTATGATACGTCGACACGTGGCACAGCCCAACAGAGGCCCATTCCTGTGAAAAGGCTGGCCCGTTTGACTTGGTCAAAAGCTGGCGGGGCGGCCCATGGGAAGCCTGTTAACGGCCTGTTCGCATATAGCCCATTTACAGCCCGCTAACCCAAGGCCCGTTACGCCCTATCCGAATTAGGCCTAGTAGCGTCATCTGGGCCATCCAATATGATTCCAGCCCGTTTTCAGTTCTGGCCCATGTATGGCCCATGACGTCTTTCGGCCCATATGAGGCCCTATGTAACTCTTGGCCTATTAACGGCCCGTGGTGAAACTGGCCTGTAATGAACAGTGTATCACTTTACACCCATTAATGGCCCGTGGTGAAACTGGCCCGTAATGAACAGTGTATCACTTTATACCCATTAACGGCTCGTTATTCCATTGGGCCGTTTCCAGCCCATGTTATCTTTCGGCCTTCTCAGAGCCCATTTATTCTTGGGCTCATTTCCAGCATTCGTTTACTTACGGCCCGTTACTGTCATTTTCTGCTTGTGGTACAAATTCAGCCCGTGGTTACAATCGGCCCGTTTGTGGTCCGTTAATACGTTGGGCCGTTTTCATAGCGTCATCAAATACGGCCTATTAACGATGGCCCATTACGGTCGGCCCATGAACGGACGATTCCAACTCTAGACCGTTTACGACCATAATGCGGCCTGTTATTGGCCCATGTTTGGCCAATTGATCATACGGCCCGTATAAGGCCCATTGATGATACGACCTGTAGAAGGCCTACTGTTTCTATGGCCCGTAAAAGGCCCACTGTTTCTACGGCCCGTAGGAGGCCCAGTGTCACTACAGTAAATATTAGCCCATGGTTATTGTGGCCTAGTTTTAAAAAATAGGTTATTGCAGCCACTAGTTAACCGCGGAAAAAGAACTGCAATGACTACAAGCAAACAAATAAACAAGACAACAAGGAAATAAATAAGCAAGCAACTAACGCTAGGCTATCACGGCTATTACACATATTACATCCACTGGGCATCAAAGTTCGTCACCAGTGCAAATATAGGGAACAAAGCAGCATATCATATACACTGGCCGTCAAAATTGGCCACCAGTGCAAATAAACACGGCAGCAAAACAAGAGCATAACTGAAACAACTTCAGAAGAGCTCAAGAAACGTTATCCTGGGTATCCACCATGCTGGCAATAAGCTTAGCAAGCTGATTAGCTTTGTCCTGTTTGGCGCTAAAATCCTCCAACGCTTGCTGTTGCACCAGAAAGTATGCATCTGAATGCTCCAGGGACTTCCGCAGTCCTTCTGCTTCTTGTCGCAGCACAGCTGATCGATGTCTTTTAGCTTGTAGCTGAGACTCAAGAAACCGAACTGATTCAGACAGTGAGTTTGAATAGCTTGTGCAAGCGGTAGTGGCCAGTAACTCCAACAATAAACCAAGACAGGATGTGTCACTATCCTGAACCTTATCTGCATTACTTCCTTTACCATTGCTTAATAAGGCACTCTTCCTCAATATTCTGTCAGCATTCTAAAAGAAGAAACAAGCAGACACATAACAAGTTTAGCATGTACTACTATATGAAACTCATTTCGGTGAACCAGTTCATTAGTAAGGTGGACAGGATTAAACTACCAAGTCTTCTATTGCCAAGTACTAGTACATAATAAAAGCATCAAACAAACATATAGCTATGTCCTATGGTAGCAATGGAATCTTAAATTAGAACAGTTGTTCTTCAGGTTTAGGCACTTGTTCTACATGAATAGAGTACAGTGAAACACAAGAATATAATACTTAAAAATAGAAAATGAGCTCATAGACCTTACCACATTCTTGGTTCGGGACCAGTACAGAACAAGGCGTTCCCAGTCATCGTCCAGTAAATGTGTCTTAGGAGAACGTAAGGGAATTTGATGAGTTTCTTTGCCGGTGAAGTACGTTTTCTTCAGGTAATTCTGATACTACCACCAAGCATTCTTGAAGATAGCAGAGGTATTAGCACAGGTTACCTCATCCTGAGTTTCCAAATCGGTCCTTCTCTATAGAGAAAAATGGGAAAATTTGCTGTATTATAACCATCATGGAGGTAGGATGTATGGGACGAAGCAAAGTAATTGCCATGAATAACATTACTTACACATAACTCCTGGACAAACACTTGCAACTGGCATTTCCTTCATCTTCAGTATAATATTTCCAAGATGGGAAGATACGCATATACGATTTAACAACATCAAATGCGATAGATGCTAAACTACGACTAGCTGGTTGTGCTTCCTCCACAGGAATGGGCATACTAACTGGTGGAGTTGGGGTTCACCGTGATAGTACTTGCCCTTTGGGCACTGGAGCTGCCTTACTAACAGCTCTTGTTTGGGAGCTCTATGGTGGAGATGGTGCTGTGTCAATAGGAACTGGGTTACTATCGGCTGGGGTTGGGGTTAGATTGGGTGAAGCTGGTTCTCTGTCCATTGTAGTAGGGGTACAATCTGCGAGAGTTTGGGTTATGCGTGGTAGGGCTGGTTCTTGTGCATGTACAACCGGGGTGCTATCTCCACCAAGAGGTAGCACTGTTTTATTTGAAGACCGTGTTTTTAGTCCGCTAGATACTGACATCACCCGCTCCAATTCAAATGGCTGGTAAACAGGAAACATAGTTGAATGTACAGACATTGTATGAGAGACAGATGCAATAGATAGTGTGGAAAAAAGAGGGCATGAAATAGTTGACATGTATATTGTTTAACTAAAACGGATAGCATGACATAATTTCACATATATGATGTCTATCTAAACTGGATAGCATAGCACAACATAATTCAAAGATATGAGGAATAACTAAACAGGATCGCATGACATAATTCACCTACATGTTATCTAAGTAATCAGGATCACATCATTTAATTCACATATGTGATTTATATGCTAAACAGAGGGCATTCGATATGATGTCTGAACTAAGAACATGGTGTTGAATATTGTGTATATGATGTCTAAACTATGCAATGCAAGACACTGTATGCATGATATGAACAGTATACCCGTGCCAAGTTAGAGCATACACCTCAGTGGGGGAATAGGACTGGTCATCTATCTCTGAATCCATCTCCGAGGAGCTATCGGGACCCAACAAGAGATCTGCTTCGACAGGTAGCACTGTCTGCTCTGAAGGCCTTGTTTTCACTCCAGATTTTTCCATCTCCCACCCAAATGGCTGATTCACAAGAAGAGTAGTTTAATGTACAAACATTGTCGACAAATGGAAATGTAATGAAGAAAAGGAAGGGCAAGATATCATTCAAATATATGATGCCTGGTTAAACAGGATGGCATTACACATTTCACATATATTATGGCTGGCTAAAAGACATGAGAGTGCATAATTCCCATATATGATATAGAAACTAAACAGGTGGCATTACAGAACATGTCTAAACTAAGCAGATGACATATATGATGTCAAAAGTAGGCACTGCAAGGCAACATATGCATGATATGACTAACATCATCATGCCAAGGTAGAGCAAACACCTTGGGGGGTAAATAGGAGTGGTCAGCGGCGTCCGAATCCGCCTCAGAACAGATATCTTTCTCTGGATTACAATCTGGAGAGGGGTGGGGAGGGTTTGCCATTGAACCCACCATGGAGCGATGTTTGCATGACATTGTATTGCCGCGCAAAACTCTTCTCTTTTTCTCTACATGTTCAGCATGACTGTGTACAATATCTGACATGCATACGAAAAAAATATGGTGAGATTATGTAAGGAGAGCATGCAGAAATTTAGAGTGATGGTAACAACCAGTGGATCGATGTTTTTCCGTTGAACCAAAATAGCCCTAATGGATCGACGTGAATGTATAGTAATAAGTGATGCAACAAGTGTACAACCTCTTTGCCATAGCCGTGTTGACCTCAGCATCATTGGGTTGGTCGCTGAAGCAGTTGAGGAAGAGGTGGCTGTCGGAGGTGTGGAGGAAGATCTAAGGTATCTGTAGACGGCGTCTAGGGCACTGCTCTGTTGTGATGGATTGTTCTGTCGTTGGAGCAGCTCCGGTGAGCCGTAAGACGTCAAGGCTGAAGCAGCACAAGACAGACATCGTCAATCTCAAGTGGGATTCTAATAGCATCTCCAATAGATGATGTAAAATGGATGTAAAATCAACATCACCAAAAACCACCTGACTACAACAGATGAGGTAAAAACTGTTGACTCTGAACTTAACTGTCGAAACTGAAATTTACTGTGGAATCTGAATGCTACTGTCGAAACTGAACGCAATGGTAGCAGAGAGGCACTTGACATGTAGTTTAGGGAGGCCCTGCAGTTCATCTTCAACCTGCACCCCCCTGAGCCGCCAGCCACCACCGGCCGAACCGCCAGCCCCAGCGCCGCCTCGCCGCCCCAAAACAACTCGCCACCGCCGCCCCGGCCAACCCTCTAGGCCCCCCGCCCCCACCCTGAACCCTAAGATAGATAGTGGGGTACCTCTCCGGTGAGCCCCCGTCCCCGCTGCGGGTGGTTCTTCCTTAACTCCGGCGAGCCCCCCAACCCCTAAAAATCGACTGACTCAAAAGTCGACTCAGTCGACTGAAGTGTGGCTTAATCGATGTAGAGCAGCAGCACGAGCGAGGGGGAGAGCAGCAGCAGCAGCAGCTGGGCGAGCGAGCGATCGAGCAAGAGCCAGAGCATCAGCAACAGATCCAGCTGGTATGGACGCCATCGCCAAAGGGGCCTCGCACTGGGGGAGAGCCGCCGTGGAGATGTCCCCCGCGGCACCGGCTTCAAGGTAGCCACTCCATGGGGGTGCGGGATGGAGCACCGTCGGCGCTGGGAGGTCGAGTTAAGGAGAAGGTGCGATGCGATGAGTGTACAACCTCTTTGGTGGCGCCGAGTAGGCCTCGGCTTCGTCCGAGGAGTCGGTGAGGATGCTGCGGTTCCGGTGGAGCAGGTTAAGGCGGCGCTGTGGGGATGGAGCAGCCGCGATAGACGAGGCGATCGTCGGAGCAGCTCCTTGGAGGTGGAGGACAGGGCGGCTGAACCGGCGGGACGACGAGATGGACGACGGATCCTCATCCGGGCAGGTGGACGAGGGACGTCGAGCTGTTGCGGTGGACGACGTCGTCTGGGAAGAGGCTCCGGCTGGGCAGTGGTGACGTGGCGGGCGGAGGAGGGTGGGGTTTCGCAGCTAGAGCGGAGAGGTTATGGCAGCCTGGGATTTCGAATGGCGAAAAGGGGGTGATGGGAGGGGGTGAAGCACGACTTAGGAATGCGCTTGTCCAAAATGTAGGGTGTGTTACAAAAGTACCCCCCACCGATTTGAACTAGCAGCGCTTTCAGCTCAGGGTTAGAAGGGGGATTTCACGTGTCGGGATTTGGCAGCTGGAGGGAGTTTTCGCGCACGTTGTAATTTCGGGATAGCAAGGCGCGGGTTGTGAAGGCGCCAGTGTTGGGAGCACGATATCTGAATTTTCGGGATATAACAAGACGTTGGTTGAATTTCAGGGACAAGCCTAACGTGTCATAATATTGTACTTGTACGTACCAAATCAATTCACACTTCCCTCAACCAAAAAGAAAACGAAAAAATAAAACTATTCACACCACACAAAGAGAGAGTCTTGCCCCGTTTTACTATACAAATGCTATTCAAAGCTACTGCCTCCTTCCATCTATATAGGGCCTAATGCGTTTTTCGATGCTAACTTTGACCAAATATTAGAGCAATGATATATGACATGCAACTTACACAAAGCACACCGTTAAATTCGTCTGTGAAAGGTTCTTTCAATGATATAATTTTCACATTGTGCATGTCATGTACTATTAATCTTGTGAATAGTCAAAGGCGGTCTTAAAAATCTCATTACGCCCTATGTAGATGGAAGGAGGGAGTATGAATCCATGTTATGTCCGATTAAATTTTTTCGCTTGCTGTATAATGCATGTAACCTACTCATACCAGCATTTTAGTGCATTCCAAATGTCTATACTACCGCTGCAATTCGAACTAAATTTGAATTCGTTTCTCTATTTCAATAAGAATCTACAATCATGATTGTTGCCAACTTCAACCATCAAAGTTTCCTTGCTATCCGCCAGATATAAATCAGACAACCTATAATGCAGGATGGCGGGCACACCATCATCAACAACTCCGCTTTTTATAAGAGTAGAGATAAAATATATTAAATGTAGTATACCATGTTCATAACCACACTATGTTTATCACCGTTATATATATTCACACATCCATCGGTTTTAAACACTATGATAAATTCTTCAAATATCCGAATTTGCTTTTTATAATGAAGTATATATGATCTCTATTCGTCTTTTACACCCACACAACCCTCTTATCTTTGTAGCTAGCGCTAACTTTCTCTTGTGCATGCACACCCCCGCATCCCTCTCACCCTCCCTCAGCATTCTCTAGCTCCATCGCGCAAATTCGTGTTTTCACTTTAGGTTGTTCACCCACGGTGTGTGTAGGCCCCCCAGCTCCTTATTTACAGCACACATCGATCGATATGCCTCTCTAGCCAGGTGTGCCTAGCACAAACACAAGCTTCCCCTCTTATCTTGTCACCGTCCATGCCTCACTCCCACCACTCTTTTCATCGTTCTCGTACTCGCACACTCCTCCCCCTCGATATAGTATGCCTCTCGCACCACCTCCTACATGCATCCCTCTCTCTCTATCCTTCTCCTCATGCCTCATTTGCTTCTAACACACACATGCATGTATACCGATCGATCTCCCAACATATACCTAGATCGACTTTAACTACCCCCCCATCGATCGATGTACCTCACAAGTTATGTCTCTCCTTTCTCTTACAAAGGGCGATTGATCTTCCTATGTAGTTACATCTGGTTACCACAGCCACATCGTCCCCCCTCATCATTCGTGCATGCCTCCTGACCCGTCTCTCACACGCACGTGCACAGACAACAAGCAGCCATCTCCTCTCTTATTGATATTGCGGGCGTGCCCTCCGTTTGTCTAGCAAGCCTATCCCACCATTTGTTAGAAGCAACTCCACTACCACCCCCTCCAACACTCTAGCTTTGTCTCTCTCCCAACCTTATTCATCTCCTGCACATATGCATGGATGCCGATCGATCTCCCTTAATACATGAGGCAGATCGATCTCCTTAATACATGAGGTAGGCCTCTCTCCTCCTCCACATATACCAGCCATTGTACCTCTATAGTTAATTGGGCCTCCCTCTTCCCCCACCACACACCGATAGTCGAGCGCTGCAGGTAGGTATCCATGCCACAGAGACAAACTGCACATGTCCCATCTCACATTCCAGTAGGCCAGCCACTCTATATCTTTAACGTGGGCACACACAAATTTGATGGCACTCTTTATCGATCGCGCGCGCGCACACACACACACATCATCCCTCTCTTCGATTCTATAGACACCTCAAGCCGATGATACCTCCACTCTCTTCTCGTGGATCGCCCCTCTATATATATGTTATATCCAGGACTCTATTTCACACACATTGCATATGTTAAATTTTTTGATTAACCCCCCCCCCCAAAAAAACTCTCAGGAACCCACACACTATATCTCTCTAGGTTTGTATCTCTCTCACACAACCCCACGTAGGTGGTGTACATATACAAGAAGAGAATAGGTGCACCGTGCACGTACTCACGCTTCGTGCACAGCCACACCCGCGCGGGTACACGGTGGAGCTCATTTCTTTATGAAATGGCAGCCCACGTGCTAATTTGAATGCATGTAGCGGTTGTTTACCTAGGGAGGTCGTGTACCACGCGTGCATGAAACAAAGTTCGACTTGACGCGTTGCTGCGTAATTTTTAAATAAAGTTATAGCGCTCAATGGCACGTACACAGAATATAAAACGATTTTTATGGAGGAAAAGGTAGCCGCTCTTGAGAGTATCTCACACAAGGCTCCGGTGGCCTCTCTCTCTCTCTCTCACCGTTGGTCACTGATCCGGCCGCATCCCGTCCGCCGGGGGAAAGGGAGTGCGGTGGCCTCTCTCTCTCACCGCTGGTCACTGATCCGGCCACATCCCGTCCGCCGGGGGAAAGGGAGTGCGGTGGCCTCTCTCTCTCTCACCGTTGGTCACTGATTCGGCCGCATCCCGTTCGTCGGGGGAAAGGAAGGAAGTGCATCGTTTCTCCATTCTACGGCGCCGAGGCAGCACGTCCCGATCTGCGGTACACGTCGTTCTCTCTGACCAAGCTCCGGCGCGGCAGGGCCTACGCCACCTGCTCACAGATTCCGCCTGCCGCCTCTCACCTAGTTACATCCCGACGACCTCCAGGTATCCCCTCCGGCCTTGCTCCACTGCCCGTTTTCCCACGTCGCTGCATGTGGATCTTCCATTGTTCTTTGCCCAAAACATAGCTCGTCCGACGTACTTTCCATATTGCATTCTCGTCCTCACACCGTTTTAGACAAACACAACCGTGTTGTTATCTTCCCTTAGGACAAGGAATATGCTTGTTTTTTGTCGTCGCATGTGTCATCAACTGTTATTGGCCAGTAATTGTTTCCTTTCTACCTCTTTTTTGCAAACAGGGCTATCCATTTCACCTCGTTGCTATTGCGACCTTTTGGTGAACTGCACAAATCACTTTTTTCTTAAGAGTGTTTTGGGCAGTTGTACTAAAATGTCACACGGGCAACGTCTCTACATTTCAGCGCGACTGCACAAAGGGAGATTGATTTTGCTCTATCCTCCTCATCCAACTCTGAACCTAATCTTCTCCAACTAGTTAGTCTTAAGAGAGACCGCAAAGGTGACCGGCTTCTATTTGTGTGTTTATTGTTTCATCAGCAGTCCTCTATTATCGTAATCACACTTGATATCTTTGGAACAGGGACGCTCGGCTCTATTTTAGTGGAACTGCACAAAATGATCGGAATGTTTCATGCTCCAGACAGCTACTTTTTTCCCAACATGCCTTGTTGATTTAGACAGAGCTGGGGGGACGTTGCTGCCAATGAAAGCATGGATCAATTTTAATTTAACACCTTCGCACAACTTTGTCTTCAGTTGTGATGTAATTATTAGCTCTGATCTGCTAATAATTGACATGCATTAGCAAGGAAGTTAGTTTTTTATTGTTTCCGAAAGAGCATCGATGGCAAGACACGCGAAACAAAAGCTGAAAGCTCACACCATTGTACAATTTCATGTCGCTGGAAAATTATTTGTATAGTACGTCAATTATGTAAACAAATGATGGAAGCTTGATGGCATTGCCAGAAGCCTCTTCATCATCCGAGTCCATGTGCCATGCACGAAATTATACTCCTTCGTTCCTAAATATTTGTCTTTTTACAAATTTCAAATGGGCATATTTTAGAGTGTAGATTCACTCATTTTTCTTCGTATGTGTACTCCCTCCATTCCTAAATATTATATTCGTCTTAACAGAGATTTCAACATATTTTAGAAAGACAAATACTCCGGAGTATATTTAAGAATCGAGGGGGTAGTGCACAACCGCATGGGGACTCAGCCCGGTCGTTGTGCCGCATTAATAGTGAGTAATGAGCAGTCAAATCATAAGCCCCACCTTTCCCACTGTAAGTTGCTCTGAAGAAGCCACCATCAATACGCTCTTCTTTGAATCCTCTCATACTACTCCATCCATCACTGTTTATACAGCGTGCTTCAGAAAAAAGAAAAAAAATCTGTGGGACCAAGGCGACTAGCGATCGGCCTGAAAAATAGCATTGGTAGTTATAGCACGGCGTCTATTACTAGAGGGAATATTGCGTACAGACATGCATGCAGTGCTTCCACCCCGGGTACACACATGCATGCACTCCGTAGTAGTACAGTACATGGAGAGAAAATTGTGGACTTGATTGCGGTTACCACGCCCTAATTAATCGAGCATTAAACCAAACACGTCTAAAGTCTCTCTAGTGGTGGAAATGCATTGAGAGAAATGCATCATAATGAAGCGTGCCCTGTAAATTGTGACGGAGGGTGGAGTAGTATGAAGTTGCAAAAGCAAGTACGCGTACTAGTACTGCGCTTGGCTCTTCGCCCCTTCGTGAAGTCGAACAATGATGGTACTCCGCATGTTGGGTACTACAGTGTATGCCTCTGACAATCTGACACCGAATGGACTGATGCATGTCCACCGAGGGTAGGTTGCATTAGTCAAAAGGCGTAACCGTGCTTCACCTTGTCCTACAAGCTTCTCCTCGTTCTGCGAGTTGACGGGACACACCAAAAAGTAGTGCTAGTCCATACTCCCTCCTTTCCGGTTAATATGGCTTAATCTTTTTTGTGGGTAAATGAGAGAGCTTTATTCATATATAAGCATTCTTAGAACGATCAGCCAAGACACTGGTCACTAGGAAGCCAATAAAAGAAGTAGGAAGTGAGGTGTTTCATCAAGCCAGCTCTCGGCCACATTCAAAGTGCAGCAAGCACGGTTCGCACGAAGATGCGCCGCAAGGTTTGCTGACCTGTTTACATGCTGAATAACAAAAAAGAGGAAATATTACTGAGCGCTACTATTTGTAACAGGATATGAGCCAGAATTAAGCGAGAATTGTGGCGAGTGTTCCATGCAATCAACTTCCATTATCACATGCGAGAACCCTCGAAGAGAACCAAATGTGTTGAAGGTTGCTTTATCACGTTTTAAAATTATAATAACAGTGCAGACGCTCCTCCATCCGGTTCCTAGTAGTATAGTGTAGTATGCTTCTGGCAATCTGACACCGAATTAACTGTTGCACGTCCACATCCTGAGCGAGGGAGAGCTTGCATTAGTCAAACGTTTCTCCTTGTCCTGCGAGCCACCGCGCACAAGCTTCTCCCTTCCTACAACCTTCTCCTCGTTCGGCAAGTTGACGGGACACAACAAAGTAATGCTAGTCCATGTTGCCTCCTCTCCGGTTAACATGGCTTAATTTCAAACGAGACAAATACACTGTCTATCACTGTATATTTGTAAAAATACGGTCAGTGGACTTCATAATACGCTCATTGCACTCAATATATATATTTTCTAGTGTTCATACGGTCACCAGCTCACCCTGACTGAGTATGTGTGTGCATGCACGTGTAGGTTGAGCACTTGAGCGTCACCGTGTGTGTTCCGTCGTGTGCTCGGACATGCATGCATTAGGGCGTCGTGCGCGCTTTTGCGTCCATGTGTATGTGTGACTGTTGCATACACGTAGGGGGAGTACGTGTAGGGGCCACTAAGGAGCAGTCAAATCACACAGTAAGTTAGTCGGAAGAAGCAACCATCATTTCACTCTTGAATGACACGTACGCAATATAAAATGGTTGATATGGAGAGAAAAAGAAAACCACTATATATACACTAGCAGGAGCCTAAGCTACAAGCCTGCTTGCTTAGGTTGCTCTCTTCACAAGCATAGAACGACGGGCCTGATCCCGCAGCTGGGGGAAGGGAACAATGTTCTGCGTAGACGCGGTCGACATCGGCGAGGGAGAAAACCCACAGTCGGTGCGTCCCAATCGGGGGTCACCGCGGTATGGGCCGATGCCGCGTCCCAGCCGCCCTTCTAGCTATAGCCCAACGTCCCAGGTAGTCCATCTTCCTTTTGGAGCCGGCTTGCTCCACTGCCGTATCTCCATCTCCATGTCGATCTTTCTCTACTTCTACCGGCTTCTACTTGTGATGAGTTTATGTCTCATGAACTAGTGCCAGTATTATTATTCTAATCACACTTCTTCAATATCTTTGCCATCAGGGATGCTCAGGTCGATTTTAGTGGAACTGCACAAAAGCATCGTATGATCCGAGGGTGCCAGCCGTCTTTCCTTTGACAGGTTCTACCTGGCCAGGAAATTAAATCATGTTTATGGTTTAGGGTTTAAGTCATAGTGACCCCATCAGTAGTTTTTCTTTCATACACGCTCTCACAACTTTTTTCTTTAGTTGTGAAGTAAATATTGGCTATGATCTATGAATCATTGAGATGCATCAGCATGAGTGTTAGTTTTCCTTTGTATTTGATGGAATGTTGTAACGGGGCAACCTTGGAATAGGAATGAAAATGGAGTGGAAAAGTTTCCGTTTTTCCGGAGAAAAAATGGAAACGGAGAGAAACCAACGTTTCGTTTCGTTGGATCGCGCCATCGAGCAAAACCAACGTTTAAATCACGTCTGTCGTGTTCGTGTCTCACACGGTCTCTCGGCATGCCACTCACCACAAACCGAGTAGTATACCATAACTTTCCCGCCTGCTTGTCGATGGATCGCGCCATGGAGTACTAGCACTACTGGAAGAGATTGACGAGTTGGGTAAGGACAGCTAGTTGTAGCACAGACTCCCAAGAACTTTTTACATGCATGTTGTAGCAAATTGCGACCTTTGAACACGGAGCAGCGCGTGCACCCGGAAGCGGCGCGCGCGACGCTCTCTCGCCGGAGCGCCACTTCAATGCCGGCGCCAGTGAGAGGTCGCGTCCGCTCTGGCCGGGCATGAATGCGGCACTGACTGTTTCGGGCGGGAAGCACGTGCGGGTGATGAAGAGGGTTCGGGTTGGTCAGGACCGGCCGTGGCAGCAGTCCGGACGTGCGCAAACAAGAGATGTTGTACGTTAATATTGCTGCATATATAATTAACAAAGTAAATAATGTGCCAGTTGGACAAATATGATTGGAGATGGAGATATATAAGCGGGAGCCTCAACGCTTGTTTGCTAGGGTTTGCACTCTCCACACGCTCGCTGCACTGCATATATATTACATGCTGGAGGCTCAGTGTTCATTTGCTAGGGTTTGCTATATTCACAGTCTCTCACCCTCTCTCACCAGATCTAGACAAGATTGTGTTGGCCTCTTGTCTCTCTCCCCCCTCACAACTGGTGAAGGAGGCGTCCGTATCCCGTCGCACCGGGAAGGGGAGGAGGTGCAACGTTCACTCTATCGCCTTCGGCGAGGGAGGCAATCCAGTGCCGGCTGCGCTGTTCACTTTCACCCAGCGCCTGTGCGGGAGGGCCACCGACCCCTTCTTCCTCGCTGTCGTACGTAGTGTGGGCAGATCTGGCCTCCCGCCGCACGCCTTGCCACATCCCGATGACCCTAAGGTATAAGTTTCTTTGAAACCGTTGTTGCTCTAGCTGCATGTGGATCTTTTTCAATCTATAGTCGAATCTAGGTCTTGGTTCAAAGAGGAAAGAAGGATGCGGTGGGCTGGAGCAAGAATCTAGGACGTGGTTCAATGAGGAAAGGAGGGGCGGAAAGTAGTATAGACTGGCTATCCAGCCGCTTTGTAGGTCGAAAATGGAAAAAGGGGGTAACCCAGTACACACATCTGCAAGGAACCGATCTCTTTGTTGAAAAGGGTAAGAAACTAGGGGGTCGGGTAGTTTGTGCACGACTAGATTTGTAGGAAGAAGGTTCAAAGAGAACAAATATGGGACCAGCGCATATATGCTGCTTGGCTACATACTCTGCATCACCCATTTATACATGTGGATGCACATGGTGCTGGCATGTCCCATGCAGCTATTTTGCTGTTGTTAATCTAAGAATGCCGCCGGAAAATTGAAACAATGCCACTGTTAAAAGTAAATTACATTTTTTAACGAATGTTGTTTCAAGAGAATGTCTCTGTTATATGAATCAATGCAACCGTTTTAAATAAATGATGAATTGAAG
The DNA here is from genome assembly GCF_003073215.2 of Triticum urartu. Taxonomy (NCBI): domain Eukaryota; kingdom Viridiplantae; phylum Streptophyta; class Magnoliopsida; order Poales; family Poaceae; genus Triticum; species Triticum urartu. The sequence continues at coordinate 427,376,533 of NC_053025.1, forward strand.
CTATTGTATTGCTGTCTTTTCCCATTAAGTAGTGAACAAAAATGGGACCAACCCAGACATGATGCTTGTTGCTTTGTTACAACAAATTCAGCATCACCCCCTTTATAAGCCAGTAATTGATGCCACTCTCAGAATTAACTACTGATCTGTTTTAAGAGAGTTTCTCTATTAACTTGAATCAATGCAACCGTTTTAGAAATGCTACTGTCCTATACTTTGTTTTCCATAAAGATAAGGTAGGTGCTTCTTTTTGTGGCCGCATGTTTCATCCTCCTTTATTGGCCAGTAATTGTTTTCTTTTTTGCCTCTTAAAACAGGGATATCTATTCAACTTGTTGCTATAGAAAACTTAAATGTCACACCGGCAACTTTGCTTGATTTCAGTGCAACTGCACAAAACTTCATTGGATTTCCTATTCGTGTTGGTAGATTCGTATTTTATCTTGGTCGTCTCATGAAAGGTCAGTACAGGCCTTCATCCACATGATTGTGCAGTGTGCTTTGAGATGCTGTGCTACTTGTATTGGTATTGTTTTAAATAAATGATGAATTGAAGCTATTGTATTGCTGTCTTTTCCCATTAAGTAGTGAACAAAAATGGGACCAACCTAGACATGATGCTTGTTGCTTTGTTACAACAAATTCAGCATCACCGCCTTTATAAGCCAGTAATTGATGCCACTCTCAGAATTAACTACTAATCTGTTTTAAGAGAATTTCTCTGTTAATATGAATCAATGCAACCGTTTTAGAAATGCTACTGTCCTATACTTTGTTTTCCATCAAGATAAGGTAGATGCTTCTTTTTGTGGCTGCATGTTTCATCCTCCTTTATTGGCTAGTAATTGTTTTCTTTTTTGCCTCTTAAAACAGGGATATCTATTCAACTTGTTGCTATAGAAAACTTAAATGTCACACCGGCAACTTTGCTTGATTTTAGTGCAACTGCACAAAACTTGATTGGATTTCCTATTCGTGTTGGTAGATTCGTATTTTATCTTGGTCGTGTCATGAAAGGTCAGTACAGGCCTTCATCCACATGATTGTGCAGTGTGCTTTGAGATGCTATGCTACTTGTATTGGTACTATTTTAAATAAATGATGAATTGAAGCTATTTTATTGCTGTCTTTTCCCATTAAGTAGTGAACAAAAATGGGACCAACCCAGACATGATGCTTGTTGCTTTGTTACAACAAATTCAGCATCACCCCCTTTATAAGCAAGTAATGGATGCCACTCTCAGAATTAACTACTGAATCTTACTTCAACACTGCAACACTTGTTAGGGATTGGCGGGATTACCATTTTTGTGGCCGCATGTTTCATCCTCCTTTATTAGCCAGTAATTGATTCCTTTTTTGCTTCTGTTTAAACAGGGATATCTATTCAACTTCTTGCTATTGCGACATTTTTCTTGGCTACGCAAAACACTTTGCTTGATTTCAGTGAAACTGCACAAAACGAGATTGGATTTCCTATTCGTGTTGGCAGATTCGTATTTTATCGTTGTTGGTCTCATGAAAGGTCAGTACAGGCCTTCATCCACATGATTGTGCAGTGTGCTTTGAGATGTTGTGCTACTTGTATTGGTACTGTTTTAAATAAATGTTGAACTGAAGCTATTGTATTGCTGTATTTTCCCATTAAGTAGTGAACAAAAATGGGACCAACCTAGACATGATGCTTGTTGCTTTGTTACAACAAATTCAGCATCACCCCCTTTATAAGCCAGTAATTGATGCCACTCTCAGAATTAACTACTGGATCTTATTTCAAAACTGCAACACTGGTTAGGGATTGGCTGGATTACCATTTTTGTGGCTGCATGTTTCATCCTCCTTTATTGGCCAGTAATTGATTCCTTTTTTGCCTCTGTTAAAACAGGGATCTTTTCAACTTGCTGCTATTGCAACATTTTGCTTCGCTTAATTTTGGTGGAACTGCACAAAATGAGACCGGATTTCCATATATGTGTTGAGATCTCTGTGAGATCTTCCTCACGAGTTGTTTCAAATCTTGGTCTTGAATGGTCAGTACCGTCCTTCCTCCGAATTTAGTACTGAATCTTAGTTCAAAACTGCAAACACTTGTTAGGGATCGGCAGGAGTACCATTTCTGTTAGGGATCGGCCGGAGTACATGTTTAAGAAATGTATTGTTCAGATAATGTCTCTGTTATTATATATCAGTTACAAACTTACAATGTTTTACAAATGGTACTATCCTTCTTTGTAGTTCTTTCTACATGTTTAACCAAGGTATTGTTAAGATAATGTCTCTGTTAAAATGAATCAGTCGCATTGTTTTAGGAATGATACTTTTCTGCTTTTTCTTTCTTTATACATCTTGAAACAAGGCATTGTTAAGATAATGTCTCAGTTAATATGAATGAATCACACTGATTGAGAATTGCTACTCTCCTGCTTTGTTTCCCTTTAAGATAAGGTAGATCAGTAGATGTTTTTCTTCTAGGAGTACAAGTCATCAACCGTTATTTCTCAGTAATTATTTCCCTTATACCTTTTGTTGCTTACAGGGATATCAAAATTAAAGCTCGGTTTTATTCCGACTTCGATTTTAGTTCAACTGCACAAAAGGAGCCAATATGTCCAAGGCAAACTGCTCTATTACTGGGTCCAGTTGGTCGTTCCACTTTGCAGAAAGAAGCAGTCACTGCTTACGCTACATTACAGAAGGAATGACCGAGAAGCTTTACAGAGTATTATTAGACACCGGTGACATGACTAGTCTGCAGAGACCATTGGCAATTTAACAACACGTGGAGTGCCTCCATGATCATAGGCATTACATATTGTGAATGGGAAAAGCTTGTCAAAGTTTAATCATTGATGTTAGCAAGAAGCGACAGGACTGCACGATCATAGGCATTACATATTTTGAATGGGAAAGGCTTGTCAAAGTTTAATCATTGATGTTAGCAAGAAGCAACAGGACTCCATGATCATAGGCATTACATATTTTGAATGGGAAAAGCTTGTCAAAGTTTAATCATTGATGTTAGCAAGAAGACGTTAGTTAAATATATTGGAATTGGAAAACCTTGTCAAAATTTTCTCATTGATGTTAGCCAGAAGCGTTGAGTGTTTTTTCCTATTCCTATGTTCAGTTTAGAAGTAGATAGTTACTCTGCTGAGATATTCCTGTGTTAAGAGTTTGTTCTGAATATTGTCTATGTAATGCCAGGCCTTGTGTTTGATTGCAAAGTTGAGCTTGGAATGTTGTGGCATGCAGCATCACGAGCTGTTCACCGTGCCTCCTGAGAATAATTCTTTGTATTGTTTTGCATGTCGATCTAATGCCAGTGATTTGCTTGTTAAGAAGATCATCCTCTTCTGTTGTTTTCGTGCTTAAGAAGTTCATCGTCTGATGTTTCATTCATAGCCTATGCGACAAGTCGGGTTGGTTAGACGTGAAGCCATATGATCTTCCGACCAACTCATGATATTAGGCCATGATTGGATTGTCGTTTTCCAACCAAAACCGCTTGTAAAACTGACGCTTGTAAATTAAAGCAGATGGTCTCGGGCGAAGGCGCTTGGTTGGTCGATTTCGACTAGTAAAATATCGGAAGTACTTGACACACGATAAAAACGCTGAACGACACTCGGACGATTGCTGATCCAGTCGTTAGCTGCTGTTTCACCCTTGCCCATGGATGGCATGATATGCACGTCGTGCATGTATCGTCTGGTAATGTCGTCCATATAGCAGTGCTCGTAAAATATACACTGGTCTCTCAAATTACACGGTAACCCGCCGGTTTTACTTACAAACCTCGGGTCCTCGGTTTCATTACGCCTGTATTTTATGCGTTGTTTTCGATGACGAGTAAATTACACTTGTATGTTAATACATGTTTGAAATAAACCAGAGCTCCCAAGCGCGACCTTACCGTTTCATGCCGTCTCAGTTTCTCAAAGGTGCTCATAGGTGTCCGATGATCCTGGCTTCCTGAATGAGTAGCGGCCACTGTATCAGACCATCCGTAGGGCCCGCGAGGCCCTCTCCATTGTCCTTCGAGTTGTTGCGCTCGCCGTGGCGCCGAGCATTGTTAACATCGTCAATGGACATGAGGATTCAGGAGATGACTTTATTTTGACTGGATGACACTAGGGACCCACTAGGGCCATAGCCGTACGTATGCAAGTGCCTCCTTATTATGTACAACTTTATTTTTTGCTTTCTCCTGGTTTCCTGACATCACGGTCCCACACCATTGTCAACCTATGTAGTCAGTATAAACGAGAGAATTGCACAAGGTGTGGCCGACAGCTGGGACCAAGCAGCTCGAGCAGCATTGAGGAGAGCAGGGTATTAACTGGGCGGGCTGTGGCCCGTCTAGCCCAAGCCATATATACAGCCCAGATACTAATTTTTTCAAGCTGAAAATGGCTAGCCCAGCTATACGTCTTTTTGAGGAATACCCGCTGGGCTGCAGATCTTTCCTAGGAGGGATGCATTAGGCTTAACAGGAAAATGGGCTTTAAAAAATAATAAATGGGATGTAATTATAAAAACTGGGCAGTAACTATAAAAAAATGCACCAAACACGAAATTAGTTTATAAAATATTATTTATGGATTTTGAAAATCTTAAATTTTCATTGTAGCGCGCTCAATGTTTCATTAGATTTTTATGTAATAAAAATTTATATTTAATCTGACTAGAAATTTCGGGATAAAAATATTTCGAAGCCCATCAAAATGTGGGAAATTTTATTGAATTCTGTCTTCAACGGTTGGTTGAAATTATTAATCATTGTCCTAGCTAGAAAATGGGTTGTACTTTTAACAAACTATAAATGGGCTGTTGTAAATTCCATTAGAATTCCCAAATGGGCTGTACATTCTTACAAAACGTAAATGGGCTATAAGTTCTCTGCCACACACTTGTGGGCCTACTAAGTGACGCGTCCCCTAAAAAAAATAAGTTGACGAGTATGCAAGGCTTTGCCAACTTATTATAGTCGACACACGGTTCTAGCAGCAGTGGCTGTTGGATGTCTATCCAACGGATGTCGTGCTTCTTCTTCAATTTCGGATATTCTTAGCTTTGGCCGCCCAAAAAATGATTCCTCCCCCTCACATCTGGGGCGCACCGTTTCAGAGGCTGACCTGTGGGCCTACTAAGTTGGAGTGTACCAAGGGCTTTGTCAACTTAGTCAATAATACACGTTTCTAGCTTCAGTGACAGTACGATGTCCATCCAACGGTCGTAGTGCTTCCTCAACCTCTGGTCTTCTTGGTCCAGCCGCCTAAAGCAGTGCCAGTCGTGCCGCCTGCTCCTGCCTCCCATGGCCGGCTGTGCTGCCGCGGAGGCCTCACCGCCCCCATACTACTCCCACCGCTGGCCAGGCCATCCCTCCACTCACCCACACCCCCTGTTATTCTGCGTTGACGGCAGCCTCACACCACAACCGAACCAGTGAACCCTCGTACTCCTCTCCACGCGGGCTTCCACTGCTGCGTCTTCCCCGGCTCCGCGTCGTCCCCTTCCTAGGCCTCGCCGTCGTCCAGACCGCCCTGGTGCTCTCGGCGCGGTGTGGTCAACATGGTCAATGACCGACTTCCATCAGAAGAGTACTATACGTGAAGAGGCTGATAGCTGGGTCCAGGCGGCCACAAGGAAGTGCCTCCTTATTACGTGCAAAATAATTATTCCTCCACCTTGCAGCAGGGACCCACCGGACGGGCCACCTTATTTCCTGAAAAAAATGTTGCCCCCCTGACTGCTCGGACCCACCGAACGGGCCAGCGTATTTCGTGAAAAAAACGTTCCCCCCGCTGTCAGCTCGGACCCACCAGAAGAGCCTCCTTATTACGCACAAAAAAATGAATACCCCCCTGCTAGCTGGGACCCACCATGGAGGGAGGCTGACTTGTGGGCCTACTAAGTTGACTGGGACGGGGGCCTTTGTCAACTTTAGTCAATACGAACGATTCTAGCTCTAGTGACCGTACGATGTGCATCCAACGGCCGTAGTGCTTCTTCAACCTCTGTTCTTCTTGCTCCAGCCGCCCAAAGCAGCGCCGGTCGTGCTGCATGCTCCTGCCTCCCGTGGCCGGCTGTGATGCCGCAGAGGCCTCACCGCCTTGTACTACTCCCACCGCTGGCCAGGCCATCCCTCTACTCACCCACACCCCCTGTTATTATGCGGCGACGGCAGCCTTACACCGCAGACGAACCAGTGAACCCTCGTACTCCTCTCCGCGTGGGCTTCCACTGCTGCGTCTTCCCCGGCTCCGCGTCGTCCCCTTCCTAGGCCTCGCCGTCGTCCACTGCCCTGGTGCTCTCGGCGCGGCGTGGTTAACGTGGTCAAGGAACGACTTCCATCGGACATGGACTGTACGTGGAGAGGCTGACAGCTGGGTCCACGGCCGCAGCAAGGAAGTGCCTCCTTATTACAAGGAAAATAATGTTTCCTCCACCTGACAGCAGGGACCCACCGGACGGGCCACCGTATTTCGTGAAAAAAATGTTTCCCCCATGACTACTGGGACCCACCAGCTACACCTTCGCATGCAAGGAAGTGCCTGACAGTCGGGACCCACCTGGTCGAAGCGTACGTAGCGTTGTCATTCTGGTCGCGAACGTGTACGTACATATATACTGGTGGATGTAGAGGCGCACACGTGTCATAGTAGAGGCGCGCACGTGTTGTAGTAGACGCGCGCACGTAGCATGTACACGTATGTACAGCAGCCAGGGTGCAAGAAAGAAAATACGGCCACGTATGTGTACATATGGGCGGGGTCTCGAACGCCTACTCGCGCGTACGTACGGCGAGGGCTTGTGTACATGGCTGGGTCAGAACAGAGAAACAGCGTCGTCGTCGTGTTCATGGGTCGGAACGGAATGCGTGGTCGTGTTCATCGGGATGGCTTGGACGGAAGAGGCGATGGAAACGAGGCCTGGCGTACCGCACAACGGAGGAAACGGACCTCCTACGGTCGAAACGGGGGTACTGTTGATCGGGAGGGGTGTGGCGTACCGCAAAACGGAGGAAATGGACCTTCTACGGTCGAAACGGGGGTCCTGTTGATCGGGAGGGGTGTGGCGTACCGCAAAACAGAGGAAACGGACCTCCTACGGTCGAAACGGGGGTCCTGTTGATCGGGAGGGGTGTGGCGTACCGCAAAACGGAGGAAACGGACTTGTGTTGGAGCGCTACGATCGAAACGGGGGTCCTGTTCATCGGGAGGGGTGTGGTGTACCGCAAAATGGGACTCCACGGGATACTGTTCATCTCCATCGTCGACCCCCTCCAGCCTCCACGAGCTACTGTTCATCCACCGTTGACCCCCTCCAGCCTCCACGGGCTCCTGTTCATCCAGCCTCCACCGCGCGCTACTCCACCGGCTACTGTTCAACCACCCCTCCATCGTCTACTGTTCATCCAGCCCTCCACACCATGGGGTCCTGTTCAACCACCCCTCCATGGGCACCCCTTCACCGTCTACTGTTCATCCTGCCCTCCACACCACGGGGTCCTGTTCATCCACCCCTCCACGGGCACACCTCCACCGTCTACTGTTCATCCAGCCCTCCACCACACCACGGGGTCCTGTTCATCCAGAGGCAACACCACCGCTCACTGTTCATCCAACCCCCCCCGCCCCGCAACGCTCACTCTTCATCCCATCGATCGGCTTCAGTTAGCAGCAGTAGCCAAGGAATCGCTCGATCGGGTTCAGTTAACAGCCATCGATCGATTGCTCGGGTTCAGTAACGCGTAGCCTGTAGTGCAATCGCTTGGGTTCAGTTAGAGCCCAATGCCTCACTCGGGTTCAGTTAGAGCCAACGCCTCGCACACACGCGCGTACGTGTACGAGTGAAACGCGCATCGCTCGGCCCCCGACCTCCCACCATAACCGGGAACTCCCCGAAATTTTCCTCCCCCTCGCTTCTACCATGGTTTTTCCGTCATGGACGGCCCAAAGAATGTCATGCAGCTGCGTCTCCGGCCCGTCCAGGACGAAAAGCCCATTTTCTGTCATGATTTTTTGTCATAGAAGTAGGAGTCCACCACATCTATGATGATACCAGGTTTTGTCACAATTATCGTCATAGAAGTGTCATATGTATGACAGAATTTTTTTTCGTTCGGCCCAAAATGTCACAGATGTGTCTTTTTTTGTAGTGATTTATGTTGAAAATTAGATATGGCACATACAAATTTGCTTAGAACGGCAAAAGAATACCGCATATAGGTAGGTATAGTGGACTCATGTGGCAAAACTGGTTTAAAGGATTTTGGATGCACAATTAGTGATCATACTTAGTGCAAAATGAAGGCTAGCAAAAGATTGAGAAGCGACCAACCAAGAAACGAATAATCTCATAAGCGAGCATTAAGCATAATTTACACCGAATAATGCACCACGCACAACTATTGACTTTCGTGCTTGCATAGGGAATCACAAACCTTAAAACCAATATTCTTACTAAGGCATAATTACTCATCAACATGACTCACATATCACATCATCATATCTCAAAACTATTACAAGGAATCAAGTTTATTTTGTCCAATGATCTTCATGAAAGTTTTTATTACATCCTTCTTGGATATCTGTCACTTTGGGACTAATTTTTATGTGTTGATTTTGATAACCTCAACAAATATAATTGAAGATCATGAGCATAATATTTCTTTCTCTCAAATTAATTTAAGTGGAGCAAGAGAGAATTTCTTAAAAAATACTAACTCTCAAATAAATCTAAGTGAAGCAAGAGAGAATTTCTTCAAAAATACTAAAGCACACCATGCTCAAAAAGATATAAGTGAAGCACTAGAGAAATTCCATAGCTCATAAAGATTTTAAGTGAAGCATAGAGAGCAATTCTAACAAGTCATGGCATAATTTTTGGTCTCTCGAATAGGTGTGTCCAGCAAGGATTCAACACTTAAAACACAAAGCAAAACAAGGAAAGACTCATTTTATACAAGACGCTCCAAGCAAAACTCATAGTATGTGACGAATAAAAATATAGTTTTGAGTAAAATACCGATGGTTGTTAGAAGAAAGAGGGGATGCCACTCGGGGCATCCCCAAGCTTAGTTGCTTGCTTCTCTTTGGATAATAGCTTGGGATGCCATGGGCATCCCCAAGCTTAGGCTCTTCCTACACCTTATTCCTTCATCCATCGTAACATCACCCAAAACTTGAAATTCAATCACACAAAACTCAACAAAACCTTCGTGACATCCGTTAGTATAAGAAAACAAATCACTACTACAAGTGTTGTTGCAAACCAATTCATATTTTATTCTTGCATTATATCTACTGTATTCCAACTTTTCTATGGCAAAAACTATTCAAAGAAAACCATAGAATCATCAAAACAAGCACACAACACAAAGAAAATAGAATCTATGAAAAACAGAACAGTATGTAGCAATGTGGGTATTTGGGATACTTATGTAAATCCAAAAAAATGAAAAATTAGGGCGACCTGAGAAATTTGTATATTAATCTTCTGCAAAGAGCGGTATTTTATCACGTTGTGGTTAAAAACAAAAAAAATCATGAGCGCAAAAGTTTTTGTTTTTCAGCAAGATCAAGTCAACTTTCACCCAAGAAGATCCTAAAGGCTTTACTTGGCACAAACACTAATTAGAACACAAAAAGCACAATCACAATAGTAGCATTATTGTGCTAACACTCAATAACAGGAAGCAAAAGACAAAAATAAATTTTATTCATTGGGTTGCCTCCCAACAAGCGCTATTGTTTCACGCCCCTAGCTAAGCATATAGCAAGGATCTAAGTTTTGTCATCCTTGTTCTCCAACTCTTCAATCAAGCACTTAGAATTCTTCAAAGATTTAGCATAAAGATTTTCAATGATAATACTCCTAGGAACAAATTTAGAGAATTCATTCTTGCCCAAGGGATCTCTTATAATTTCAACAAAATCCGGGTGAATACTAATCATCTTAAGATCCTCTTTACCGTTATTACTAGAAGTTGCACCCCTGTTCTTACTAACTTGAGTAATCTTGCCAATCTTTATGGGAGTTTTCTCAATAGTTTTAGCGGAAGCAAAGGCCGTGCTTAGATTACTAAAGATCTCTTCCAGTTTATCAATCCGAGATAGGCTTTCTTCAATTCTTTCATGGATTACGGTTCCCTTTTCTTTTAACAACTTAAAAACTTCTCTCGCTTTTGACCCAATTTTAGTAGCAAAATTATTCATCTTTTATCCAAATTTTCAAAATGTTCTTCAGTAAGCATTTTCTTTTCAATAGCGTCTAATCTTTCCATGACATGCTCAAGAGTCAAAGTTGTTTCATTAATCATAAGAGGTGCTGAGCCTACTAAATTTCCCATAGCATAAAAGCATCAAGAGAGGGACACATCAAGAAATTTTCACCGGTAACTATATCAAGGATGAATCTATACCAAGTGGTGATGCCCACATAACAACAGCGAAGAAGAACAACGGTAGATTGCTTACGGATAGATCTATTATGAGCATTACAAATCCTATACCAAGCATCTTTTAGATTTTCTCCTCCCCTTTGTTTAAAGTTGAGAACTTCGTTCTCGGGAGTGCACGCAACAGAGGAAGAACTATCCATAACTACAAGAATAGCAAACAAGATTGCACACAAAAACAGATCCGACAAGAAATTGCGAACAAGAAAGAGGGCGGATAAAACGACAAATTTTTGTGAAGTGGGGGAGAGGAAAACGAGAGGCAGATGGCAAATAATGTAAATTGTGAGGAGATGAGATTTTGTGATTAGGAACCTGGTAGATGTTGATGATGTCTTCCCCGCAACGGCGCCAGAAATTGGCACATGGCCGGGAGACTATCTTGACGTGATCCTCCCCGGCAACGGCGCCAGAAATTGGCACGTGGCCGAGAGACTATCTTGACGTGATCCTCCCCGGCAACGGTGCCAGAAATTCCTTTTGATGTCTGCTACTACTACGTCGGTATTTTCCCAAAGAGGAAGGGATGAGGTAGCACAATGAAGGTAGGTATTTCCCTCAGTGATGAGACCAAGGTTATCGAACCAGTAGGAGAACCAAGCAACTCTACGTAAACAACACCTGCACACAGATAACAAATACTCGCAACTCAACGTGTTAAAGGGGTTGTCAATCCTTTTCGGGTAACGGTGCCACAAATTGGCAAACTGACGTGATAAAAATATGATAGATGGGACAAATAGATCTTGAATAGAATAAATTGCAGCAAGGTATTTTTGTATTTTTGGTTTAATAGACCTGAAAATAAAAACAAAGGAAAATAGACCGCAAAGGCAAATATATTAAGGTAGAGACCCGGGGGCCGTAGTTTTCACTAGTGGCTTCTCTCGGAAAAATAGCAAACGGTGGGTGAACAAATTACTGTTGGGCAATTGATAGAACTTCAACTAATTATGACTATATCCTGGCAATGATCATTACATAGGCATCACGTACAAGATTAGTAGACCGACTCTTGCCTGCATCTACTACTATTACTCCACACATTGACCGCTATCTAGCATGCATCTAGTGTATTCAGTTCATGGAGAAACGGAGTAATGCAATAAGAACGATGAGATGATGTAGACAAGATTTATTTATGGAGAAATAGACCCCATCTTGTTATCCTTAATGGCACCGATACATATGTGTCGGTTCCCCTACTGTCACTGGGATCAAGCACCGTAAGATCAAACCCATCACAAAGCACCTCTTCCATTGCAAGATAAATAGATCAAGTTGGCCAAATAAAACCCAAATATTAGAGAAGAAATATGAGGCTATAAATGCATATAAGAGATCAAAGAAGACTCAAATAACTTTCATGGGAGATAGATCCAATCATAAACTCAAAGTTCATTGGATCCCAACAAACACACCGCAAAAGAATTACATCATATGGATCTCCAAGAGACCATTGCATTGAGAATAATACGAGAGACAGAGAAAGCCATCTAGCTACTAACTACGGACCCGAAGGTCTACAAAAGACTACTCACGCATCATCAGAGAGGCACCAATGGACATGATGAGCCCCTCCTTGATGGTGTCTAGATTGGATCTAGTGTTTCTGGAACTTGTGGCGGCTAGAATTGATTTTCGTCGACTCCCCTAGGGTTTCTGGAATATTGGGGTATTTATAGAGTAAAGAGGCAGTCCGGGGGCAGCCGAGGTGGGCGCAACCCACCAGGGCGCGCCTAGGCCTCTAGGCGCACCCTGGTGGGTTATGCTCCCCTCGGAGCACCCCCCGGGCGCTTCTCCGACCCATTTGATGTCTTCTGGTCCCAAAAAAATCCAAAAAAAGTTTCGCTGCATTTGGACTCCGTTTCATATTGATTACCTGCAATGTAAAAAACATGCAAAGCAACTGGCACTTGACACTTTGTCAATAGGTTAGTACCAAAAAATGATATAAAATGACTATAAAACTATTATAAAACATCCATGAATGATACTATAATAGCATGGAACAATCAAAAATTATAGATACATTGGAGACGTATCAGCATCTCCAAGCTTAATTCCTGCTCGTCCTCGAGTAAGTAAATGATAAAAACAGAATTTTTGATGTGGAATGCTGCCTAACATGTCATCTCATATTCTTTTCTTAATAGCATGGATATTTGGACTTTTATATGGTTCAAAGCAATAGTCTAGTTTTGACATGAGACTTAAATACTCAAGCATATCAACAAGCAACCATGTCTTTCAAAATATCAATGCTAAAATAAGTTATCCCTAGCCCATCATGCTCAATCAATGATCCATTCATGAAACACACTCGCATATTAGCTACATCCAATGCTCAAGTACGATCATAGTGCCCCCTAGTTGGTGCTTTATAAGAGAAGATGGAGAGTCAAATTAAATATAAAAATTGCATAAAGTAAAAGAAAGGCCCTTCGCGAAGGGAAGTAGGGATTTGTAGAGGTGCCATATCTCAAAGCGAAAATTGAGAGATAAAAACATTTTGAGAGGCATCCTTTTCCCACCAACGAAAATGACTTAGAGTTCCAAACACTTTCCATTATAGATATATCACAGGCGGTTCCCAAACAGAAAATAAAGTTTATTCCTTTTTCCACCATACTTTCACTTTCCATGGCTAGCCGTATCCATGGGTGCCTTCCGTACCAACACTTTCCAAGGAATTTATTATTTTACAACACGAAGTAAATTCATTTTTCATTTCGGGACTAGGCATCCCTAATACCTTTGCCTTACTCTCGTGCAATGACAAGTGTATAAATACTCATCGTGAGAATAACACATCTAGCATGGAAAGTATTGGCCACCCCTCAACGCCTCGCAAGCGGTACAAGAACACAAAAGAGAAATTTATTTTGAAAATTAGAGACGGCACATACAAATTTGCTTAGAACGGCAACAGATTAATACCGCATATATGTAGGTATAGTGGACTCATATGGAAAAACTGGTTTAAAGGATTTTGGATGCACAAGTAGTGATCGTACTTAGTGCAAAATGAAGGCTAGCAAAAGATTGAGAAGCGACGAACCAAGAAACAAATAATCTCATAAGTGAGCATTAAGCATAATTAACACCGAATAATGCACCAAAAGTAGGATGTAATTTCATTGCACAACTATTGACTTTCGTGCTTGCATAGGGAATCACAAACCTTAACACCAATATTCTTACGAAAGCATAATTACTCATTAACATGACTCACATATCACATCATTATATCTCAAACTATTACAAGGAATCAAGTTTATTTTGTCCAATGATATTCATGAAAGTTTTTATTATATCCTTCTTGGGTATCTATCACTTTGGGACTAATTTTTATGTCCTGCTTTTGATAAGCTCAAACAAATATAATTGAAGATCATGAGAATACTATTTCTTTCTCTCAAATTAATTTAAGTGGAGCAAGAGCAAATTTCTTAAAAATTTACTAACTCTCAAATAAATCTAAGTGAAGCAAGAGAGCATTTCTTCAAAAATACTAAAGCACACCGTGCGCAAAAAGATATAAGTGAAGCACTAGAGCAATTCCATAGCTCATAAAGATTTTAAGTGAAGCATAGAGAGCAATTCTAACAAGTCATGGCATAATTTTGGCTCTCTCAAATAGGTGTGTCCAGCAAGGATTCAAGAATTAAAACACAAAGATAAACAAGCAAAGACTCATATTATACAAGATGCTCCAAGCAAAACTCATAGTATGTGATGAATAAAAATATAGTTTTGAGTAAAATACCGATGGTTGTTAGAAGAAAGAGGGCACGCCACTCGAGGCATCCGCAAGCTTAGTTGCTTGCTTCTCTTTGGATAATAGCCATGGATGCCATGGGCATCCCCAAGCTTAGGATCTTCTTACTCTTTATTCCTTCATCCATCGTAACATCACCCAAAACTTGAAAACTTCAATCACACAAAACTCAACAAAACCTTCGTGACATCCGTTAGTATAAGAAAACAAAAACGATGCGTACCGCAGGGACGGACCCATATGCCTTGGGTATAATGTAGCCCGTGGGGCGCCCTCAATTGAACAAACCAAAAAGTTTCACCTGGAACCGCTGCTGAAGAAGTGTTTGGGTAGCTGAGCGTGCCGCAGAAGCCGTTCCTCACGAGTGATCTAGCTCCTGAGCCTTGCGAGGCTCCGAAGGCCTGGGGGACTCGCGAGGGTCTGTCACCTCCTCCGTCTGGACCGCCTTGCGCCTGGCCTCGTGAGCCTCCAAGATGGCCCGCATGTGGCACTACTGCGCAGCAGCTGTGCTCGGCAGACCGAAAGGCATGTGAACATAGCTGTGCGGGGGGCCCTCGCACCAGCCAATGTGGGACGGCCAGAAGAGCTCCTGAGATGCGGCTCTATTGAGCCCTGGGATACTGATGCAGACGTGCAGCTTGCTGCCCTCACCAGGGGAGGGAGCTGCGCTGGGTGGGGTGAGGCGATGCTCGCCTCGCACGGCTCTCGCCTCCTAAAGCTCCTCGATCGCCTTGGTGATGAACTCCTGAGCGCCTGGCGCCTCGCGTCCTGCGCTCTTCTCACGGAAGTGTGCGTTGAAGCACGCCTCCACATGGTGCCCAAACTCCTCCCTCACGACGCTGGACGGGTCGGAGGCCCTCTAGAGGAGAGCCCCCGAGCCCAACCTAAGAGGGGGCCGGGCACACCTTCCTATGCGAGAGGGGAAGGTGCCCCATCAGTGGGCATGAGGCCAGAGGCACGATCGTCAGACATCCCATCCTCCTAAGATCCTCGACGGAGCAGCTACTTCTTCATCTTGGGGATGACCTCCAGGGGTAGACGGCGCCTTCGTCGTCCGGGTTCTCGACCGCTATAGCCTGGTAGGTGTTCTCGAGGGAGCACACCACATCCTTTTCATCGCAGGCGACTGTGATGGTGCCGCTTCTCCCTGGCATCTTGATGACATTGTGGCCATGGTGAGTCGCGGCCATGAACTTGGCCAGAGCTGGATATCCAAGTATGGCACTATACGGGAGGCGAATGTGGGCAACGTCGAAGTCTATGAGCTTAGTGTGGTAATGGTTGCGCTTGCCGAAAGTGACGGGGAGGCAGATCTGCCCTATGGGGACGGTGGAGCCGTCGGTCACCCCCAAGAAGGTCCTAGTAAACTGAAGCTGGTCGTACGTCACCTGGAGCGTGTCGAACGTCTCGATAGAGAGGACATTGAGCCCCGCACCGCCATCGATAAGTGTCTTGGCGACGAGGACGTTGCTGATGGAGGGCGAGCAGAGCTTCGGCAGCGCGCTGGCAGTGGCCGCGCACTTGAGCTAGTCAGCGGAGTCGAAGGTGATGGCGTACTTGGACCACCTGAGCAGAAGCGATGCCTCAAGCTTGGGGAGGGCCGCTTTCACATCGCAAGCGAACTGCTTGAAGATGTGATGGGAGGCGGGTGCCTGAGCACCGCCTAGGATGCAAGCAATGGAACGGGGCTCTTGGAAGTCCCCAGCTCCATCATCTTGGTGGTGGTCGTGATTCCTCCTTGGTGGTGGCGCCAGCTGAGGGAGTTCCGGATTAGGGGGTCCTCGGACAGCCGGACTATCTACTTTGGCCGGACTGTTGGACTATGAAGATACAAGATTGAAGACTTCGTCCCGTGTCCGGATGGGACTCTCCTTTGCGTGGAAGGCAAGCTTGACGATTCGGATATGTAGATCTCCTCCCTTGTAACTGACTCTGTGTAACCCTAGCCCCTCCGGTTTCTATATAAACCAGAGGGTTTTAGTCCGTAGGACAACAACAATCATAACATAGGCTAGCTTCTAGGGTTTAGCATCTCCGATCTCGTGGTAGATCAACTCTTGTAATACTCATATCATCAAGATCAATCAAGCAGGATTTAGGGTATTACCTCCATCGTGAGGGCCCGAACCTGGGTAAACATTGTGTCCCCCTGCCTCCTGTTACCATCGGCCTCAGACGCACAGTTCGGGACCCCCTACCCAAGATCCGCCGGTTTTGACACCGACATTGGTGCTTTCGTTGAGAGTTCCACTGTGCCGTCACGATAAGGCCTGATGGCTTGCCTTGTTGTCAGGGACAACGTTACCTCTGGGGGAGCCCTGGCTGTAGGCCAAACTCTCCAATTAGGCGGCTTCGTCGTGACCGCCCTGTCGGCCGTCGCGCCGATGACTTCTCGGGTCATCAAAAACTGCCTCCACGTCGGCTCGGGATTCACCGAGCAGATGGATCCAATGGAGCTCTCTTCTCTGAACGAGCTCTTGGATCGCATCGCCGCCTTGGGAGTCGCTACGGACTATGATCGGATCGGGCTTAAACCCGACCAAAGGGAGATTAACTCTCTGCCAGTTACCCATTAGATAGTGGTGGTGGAGGAGCGATGCAGTGATTATTCCTCTATTTTGAGGACAAACTATGTCCGGATTCCCGAGCTCTCCGAGCCGGATACCCGTCTATGGGAGGACAGGGAGCAAGCTTCGAACCTGGAATCGAACAGCGAGCCAGTACTGTGGGGCAACGTCCCAGAGCCCGAACTACCAAGCTAGGAAACTCCTTTGGGTCTCAGACCGGGCCAGGGTTTGGACTTAAATCTACCCACCCACCCTCACATAAGTGATATTTCCCATATTAGACAAGAGCCCCAAGAGACAGTACATCACTATTGGGCCAGATTCCTCCTTGCATTTAACAAGGCGAAGGACTGTCGCGAGGAAGACGCAATTTCATTCTTTTGCAAAAATTGCACGGACAAGGGAATCCTCAACGCCATAAGTCGCCGTGATATAACACACTTCGCTGACTTGGCATCGATAGTACGGAAGTACTGTGCGATGGAAAGCACTTGGAAAACCCAAGCACAATTCTGGGATCCTCTGGCTCTAACTAAACCCTCTGTCCGAACTAAAAGGGTGTACTCTCGTAATTCACCCAATCCAATTACTAAGAAGCCAAAACCCACTATAGGGCGCGAAACCGTATTGGAGGGATGGCTCAATGGGCCATGCAAAATTCATAGTACATAGGATACCATGCCAACACACAGCCTTAGAGCATGTTGGATACTCCGGCAGGTGGCCAGGAGCGGCGAGGATCTCCTCGTCAACAATACAGCAGAGCACCCTCCCGCAGAAAATAACAATACAGTATTGATAGTCTTTGAGACTTTCGCCTCAAAAAATAGGCTCAAGCGGGCACTTCACAGCCTCGCCGAAGTCTGCCATGTCGCAACGATAAATCCATGGAACGACACGGCCATAACCTTCAATGCCAGTGACAAACCTCAATTCCGCACAACCCGAGTTCCAGCCGCTTTGGTCCTTAGTCCAACCGTGGACGGCTTTCGGCTTACTAAAGTACTCATGGACGGTGGCAGCGGATTAAACCTCATCTATGAGGAGACTCTTAGAAAAATGGAAATAGACAAGAACCGCATTGAGCAAAGCAGCACAACCTTCAGAGGAATCATCCCTTGTCGGGAGGCATGATGTGCGGGAAAATCACACTAGATGTGGTATTCGGCACGCCGGAGAATTACATGTCCGAAGAAATCACATTCCAAGTGGCCCTGTTTAGTAGCGGATACCACGCCCTTCTAGGGCGAGAGGCATTCACGATCTTCCAAGCTATACCCCATTATGGGTACATGAAGCTCAAGATGCCCGGACCTAATGGAATCATCACTCTAGCTAGTGATCCGGACATAGCACTCCATGCCGCAAATAAAACCGCCGCACTGGCCCTCGAAGCATTATTCGAAGCCCTCGCGGCCGAAGAACTAACTGCGCTGCGCTCTACAGTGGACAGGGACGACGTGATACTCGACAAAAGACCCAAGTCCACCTCTTTTAAACCAGTGGACGAAATAGTCAAATTCCAGGTCCACCCAACGGACCCTACAAAAACAGCATCCATTGGGGCACAACTGAACCCCACAACAGACGCCGCACTGCGGGAGTTCTTATGCGAGAATTGGGACATCTTCGCTTGGAATCCTTCAGATATGCCAGGCATCCCACGCAGGCTGGCCGAGCATAGCCTAAACATTCTAAAGGGATACAAGCCGGTCAAGCAAACTCTTCGGCGTTTCTCCAAACCCAAGCGACAAGCCATGGGAGAAGAACTAGCCAAGTTACTCGAGGCCGGATTCATTAGAGAAATAAAACATCCGGATTGGCTAGCAAACTTGGTGATGGTACCAAAGAAGGACAAATCCTGGCGCCTATGTGTCGATTTTAACGACCTTAACAAGGCTTGCCCCAAGGATCCCTTCCCCCTCCCCCGCATTGATCAAATTATCGATGCTACCGCGGGACACGACTCGTTGTGTTTCCTCAACGCATACTCCAAATACCATCAAATCAAGATGGCGGAGCCCGATCAAGCCGCAACGGCATTCATTACTCCATACGGTCCCTTCTGTTTCAACACTATGCCTTTCGGGCTCAAAAATGTCGGTGCGACCTATCAACGCATGATTCAGACATGCCTGGAAGCACAAATCGGCAAAACAGTGGAGGCATACATAGACGATGTGGTAATTAAAACCAGACACGTCGAATCTTTGATAGACAACTTGAGGCTCACGTTTGACAATCTCCGAACATATGACATTAAGCTCAATCCGGAAAAATGCGTTTTTGGCGTACCCGCCGGAAAGCTCTTGGGCTTCATCATTTCCAACAGAGGAATTGAAGCGAATCCGGCTAAAATATAAGCTCTGTCACAGTTGGCTATCCCAACAAACCTCAAGAAAATTCAGAAATTAACTGGATGCATGGCTGCCTTAAGCCGCTTTATCTCCTGACTGGGAGAAAAGGCATTACCTCTTTATCGCCTTCTTCGGCACACCGAACACTTCGAGTGGACGCACACGACTACGGATGGATTAGAAGAAATAAAAGCCGCCTTGGCCAGCAACCCAATCTTGGCCGCACAAAATATTGGCGAACCAATGCTGTTATATATAGCGGCAACACACCAGGTTGTAAGCGCAGTGCTCATCGTCGAACGAGATACGGCCGGACATAAGTTCCTGCTTCAAAAGCCGGTATACTACGTATCTACTGTCCTCACTCCATGCAAATCCCGGTACCCAGATTATCAAAAGATAGCATATGCGGTCTTCATGGCATCCCGAAAACTACAACACTACTTTCAAGAGTGTTCAATTACGGTGGCCTCCGAGGTTCCACTCAACGTCATTATAAACAACCGCGATGCCACGGGCCGGATTGCTAAATGGACTAGTGAGATCCTCCCGTTCGACATATCATACAAACCACGACGCGTACTCCAATTGGATCATGCACTTCGACGGATCTAAAATGCTGGCGGGTCTGGGAGCAGGCGTCGTCCTGACATCCCCAACCGGAGATACAGTCCAATACGTACTCCAAATATTATACACAAACTCCAACAACGCAGCCGAATATGAGGCCCTGTTGCATGGTCTCCGGATGGCAGTCTCCATGGGCATTCAACACCAAGAAGTGCATGGGGATTCGAACCTCGCAATATCTCAAATAAATGGAGATTTTGATGCCAAGGACCCAAAAATGGCGGCTTATCACAATGTCGTCCTCAAAATGTCATCTCGATTCGAGGGGCGCGAATTCCACCATGTGGTCCGAGAAAACAATCAAGCGGCGGATATCCTCGCCCGAATCGGCACTAAGCGCGACCCTGTCCCACCTAATATCTTCTTGGAAAGGCTGTTTAAGCCATCCGTGGTGTGGGAAGGGGAGACCAGCAACAATAGTCCGGATCCGGCCACAACACCAGACCCCGAACACTCTGACGTAATCGGAGGCTCCACCACCGAGATAACACCTTCGGCCCACGTAATTATGGCTGTCATCGCCCCGTGGACAGAACCCTTCTTGGCTTACCTAAATAGGCAAGAACTCCGTGAGGACCAAAACAAGGCACGCTGCATTGTGCGGCGGTCTAAAGCCTAAAAGGTCCACGAGGGAGAGCTTTATAAGAAAAGCGCTACCGGAGTACTGCAAAGGTGCATTTCCAAGGAGGAAGGATGAAAACTTTTGGCAGAAATTCATGCTGGACTCGACGGCCATCACGCAGCAGCTCGGGCCCTTGTAAGTAAGGCCTTCCGTACAGATTTCTACTGGCCACAACTCGAGCAGACGCACAGGACCTCGTCCAACATTGTGTCGGTTGCCAGCTCTTTGCAAACCAAAGCCATATGCCACCTACCACCCTCCAAACAATACCCATTACTTGGCCCTTCGCGGTCTGGGGGCTTGATATGGTCGGACCCCTTAAAGGAGGAAGCCATAAGAAAAAGTACCTATTGGTCATGGTGGATAAATTCACCAAATGGATAGAGTCCAAACCAGTTAAAATGGCCGAATCCGGACCAGTGATAGATTTCATATCCGGGGTTGTACACTGCTACAGTGTCCCCCACAGTATCATCACCGATAACGGCTCAAACTTTACAGCCGATGAGGTAAAAACATGGTGCAACAAAATGGGCATTAAGCTTGATTATGCATCCGTCTACCACCCTCAAACTAATGGTCAAGTCGAACGAGAAAATGGTCTTATAATGAGGGCATTAAACCTAGACTAGTGCGGTCCTTGAAGGAATCAGATATGCACTGGGTTGAGGAGCTCGACTCCGTACTATGGGGGCTGCGGACCACGCCAAATCGCACTACCTGATACACACCTTTCTTTATGGTGTACGGCGCAGAGGTGGTACTGCCCTGCGACATCATTCATGACTCACGTCGCGTGCGCATGTATGAAGAAAAAGAAGCCAAGTTAGATCAGCATGACAGTTTGGACGCCCTGGAGGAGGAGCGTGACGTGGCAAAAGCCCGATCCGCATTCTATCAACAACAGGCTCGACGATATCAAAGCAGAGAAGTACGGGCCAAAACTTATAATGTTGGCGAACTCGTTCTATGCCTACCAGAGAAGAAAAAGGACAACCTCAAACCCAAATGGGAAAGTCCCTTTGTTATTGACAAAGTTCTGACCGGTGGAGCGTACCGTTGCTACCTCTTGAGCACTTGCGTTGGTTTTCCCTTGAAGAGGAAAGGGTGGTGCAGCAAAGTAGCGTAAGTATTTCCCTCAGTTTTTGAGAACCAATGTATCAATCCAGTAGGAGGCTACGCGCCAGTCCCTCGCACCTACACAAAACAAATAAATCCTCGCAACCAACGTGATAAGGGGTTGTAAATCCCTACACGGTCACTTATAAGAGTGAGATCTAATAGATATGATAAGATAATATTTTTGGTATTTTTATGATAAAGATGCAAAGTAAAATAAAAGCAAAGTAAAAAAGCAAAGGAAATCACTAAGTGTTGGAAGATTAATATGATGAAGATAGACCCGGGGGCCATAGGTTTCACTAGTGGGTTCTCTCAAGAGCATAAGTATTTTACGGTGGGTGAACAAATTACTGTTGAGCAATTGACATAATTGAGCATAGTTATGAGAATATCTAGGTATGATCATGTATATAGACATCACGTCCGAGACAAGTAGACCAACTCCTTCCTGCATCTACTACTATTACTCCACACATCGACCGCTATCCAGCATGCATCTAGAGTATTAAGTTCAATAGAACAGAGTAACGCTTTAAGCAAGATGACATGATGTATAGGGATAAATTCATGCAATATGATAAAAAAAACCATCTTGTTATGCTCGATGGCAACAATACAATACGTGCCTTGCTGCCCCTACTGTCACTGGGAAAGGACACCGCAAGATTGAACCCAAAGCTAAGCACTTCTCCCATTGCAAGAAAGATCAATCTAGTAGGCCAAACCAAACTGATAATTCGAAGAGACTTGCAAAGATAACCAATCATACATAAAAGAATTCAGAGAAGATTCAAATATTGTTCATACATAAACTTGATCATAAACCCACAATTCATCGGTCTCAACAAACACGCTGCAAAAGAAGATAACATCGAATAGATCTCCACAAGAGAGGGGGAGAACTTTGTATTGAGATCCAAAAAAGAGAGAAGAAGCCATATAGCTAATAACTATGGACCTGAAGGTCTGAGGTAAACTACTCACACTTCACCGGAGAGGCTATGGTGTTGATGTACAAGCCCTCCGTGATCGATGCCCCCTCCGGTGGAGCTCCGGAACAGGCCCCAAGATGGGATCTTGTGGATACAGAAAGTTACGGCAGTGGAATTAGGGTTTTGCCTCCGTATCTGATCGTTTGGGGGTACGTAGGTATATATTGGAGGAAGGAGTATGTCGGTGGAGCAACAAGGGGCCCACGAGGGTGGAGGGCGCGCCTGGGGGGTAGGCGTGCCCCCCTACCTCGTGGCTTCCCTGTTGGTTGCTTGACGTAGGGTCCAAGTCTCCTGGATCTTGTTCGTTCCAAAAATCACGTTCCCGAAGGTTTCATTCCGTTTGGACTCCATTCGATATTCCTTTTCTTCGAAACCCTAAAATAGGCAAAAAAACAGGAATTCTGGGCTGGGCCTCCTGTTAATAGGTTAGTCCCAAAAATAATATAAAAGTGAATAATAAAGCCCAATAATGTCCAAAATAGAAGATAATATAGCATGGAGCAATCAAAAATTATAGATACGTTGGAGGCGTATCAAGCATCCCCAAGCTTAATTCGTGCTCGTCCTCGAGTAGGTAAATGATAAAAACAGAATTTTTGATGTGGAATGCTACTTGGCATATTTTCAATGTAATTCTTCTTAATTGTGGTATGAATATTCAGATCTGAAAGATTCAAGACAAAAGTTTAATATTGACATAGAAATAATAATACTTCAAGCATACTAACTAAGCAGTTATGTCTTCTCAAAATAACATGGCCAAAGAAAGTTATCCCTACAAAATCATATAGTCTGGCTATGCTCTATCTTCACCACACAAAGTATTTAAATCATGCACAACCCCGATGACAAGCCAAGCAATTGTTTCATACTTTTGGTGTTTTCAAACTTTTTCAATTTTCACGCAATACATGAGCGTGATCCATGGACATAGTACTTTAGGTGGAATAGAATGGTGGTTGTGGAGAAGACAAAAGGGAGAAGATAGTCTCACATCAACTAGGCGTATCAATGGGCTATGGAGATGCCCATCAATAGATATCAATGTGAGTGAGTAGGGATTGCCATGCAACAGATGCACTAGAGCTATAAGTATATGAAAGCTCAAAAATAAACTAAGTGGGTGTGCATCCAACTTGCTTGCTCATGAAGACCTAGGGCATTTTGAGGAAGCCCATCATTGGAATATGCAAGCCAAGTTCTATAATGAAAAATTCCCACTAGTATATGAAAGTGATATCATAGGAGACTCTCTATCATGAAGATCATGGTGCTACTTTGAAGCAAAAGTGTGGTAAAAGGATAGTAGCATTGTCCCTTCTCTCTTTTTCTCTCATTTTTTTATTTGGGCCTTTTCTCTTTCTTTTTTTATGGCCTCTTTTTTTTTGTCCGGAGTCTCATCCCGACTTGTGGGGGAATCATAGTCTCCATCATCCTTTCCTCACTTGGGACAATGCTCTAAAATGATGATCATCACACTTTTATTTACTTACAACTCAACAATTACAACTCGATACTTAGAACAAAATATGACTCTATGTGAATGCCTCCGGCGGTGTTCCGAGATATGCAATGAATCAAGAGTGACATGTATGAAAGAATTATGAACGGTGGCTTTGCCACAAATACAATGTCAACTACAGGATCATGCAAAGCAATATGATAATAATGGAGTGTGTCATAGTAAACGGAACGGTGGAAAGTTGCATGGCAATATATTTCGGAATGGCTATGGAAATGTCATGATATGTATGTATGGTGGCTGTTTTGAGGAAGGTATATGGTGGGTGTATGATACCGGCGAAAGGTGCGCGGTATTAGAGAGGCTAGCAATGGTGGAAGGGTGAGAAAAGTGTGTATGATCCATGGACTCAACATTAGTCATAAAGAACTCATATACTTATTGCAAAAATCTACAAGTTATCAAAGCAAAGTATTACGCGCATGCTCCTAGGGGGATAGATTGGTAGGAAAAGACCATCGCTCGTCCCCGACCGCCACTCATAAGGAAGGCAATCAATAAATAAATCATGCTCCGACTTCATCACATAATGGTTCACCATACGTGCATGCTACGGGAATCACAAACTTTAACACAAGTATTTCTCAAATTCACAACTACTCAACTAGCATGACTGTAATATCACCATCTCCATATCTCAAAACAATTATCAAGTATCGAACGTCTCATAGTATTCAACACACTCATAAGAGAATTTTATTATTAATCTTGTATACCTAGCATATTAGGATTATTTAGGCAAATTACCATGCTATTTAAGGCTCTCAAAATAATCTAAGTGAAGCATGAGAGATCAATAGTTTCTATAAAACAAATCCACCATCGTGATCTAAAAGATATAAGTGAAGCACTAGAGCAAAACTATATAACTCAAAAGATATAAGTGAAGCACATAGGGTATTCTAATAATTTTCGAATCATGTGTGTCTCTCTCAAAAGGTGTGTACATCAAAGATGATTGTGGTAAACTAAAAAGCAAAGACTCAAATCATACAAGACGCTTGTCGGCGTTCTGGGAACGGGGGTTCCCAGACTTGCCGGCCTGCGGCGTGGCTCAAAGGGGGGCCCAGCGCGGCCCATCTTCACCAACACAAACCCAAGACCCTCGCGAGGGGCCAAGCCTCGTGGGGCGGATGACGCGGAGCTTCCTCAGGCGCGGCCTCGTCAGGCTGGCTCACGAGGAGGTGGAGAGATCAAGGCGGGGTACCTCACGAGGTGCCCGTGAAGCAAGCCATGACGACCGGGGGCGCCAGGCGGGTGCCAGCCCGCGCAGCGTCCTCCCTTCCTCTTTGGTGCAAAGGGGGCAAGCGCAGCCGCGGAGTACCGAGGCATCAGGCAAAGGTTGCCATTTCGGTGCAACGAGACCAAGACCAGGAGGACTACGAGACGGAGGTCACCGTGGAGCCCAAGACGGCGTCATCACCAGAGCTTTGCGCAGGCGAAGACTACTTTTGTCAGGATAGCTAGTACTAGCTGTCCCCCTTCAAATTAGCCCGCCATTGTTGGCTCCCTTCCCGCTCGATATTTGGGAAGAGGACCAGGGCCCCTATAAATAGGATCAGCCACCCGCTAGACAGAGGGGAGGACGGTCGGAGAAAAAGAGAGAGAGAGAGAGAAGGGTGACTGAGCTCCTCCTAGCAGTTCATCGCCCCGACCAAGAACAGACCCTCGCGAGGCTGTTCTTCCTTGTATTGTTCATCATCATCAGCCCAAGAGGCAATCCACCACACCACACACTGGAGTAGCGTATTACACCACAACGGTGGCCCGAACCAGTATAAACCCTGCGTCTCTTGTGTTGTTCTTTCCTTAGTTTAGATCTTGGCGAGGCGGAGGGGTGCAGGCAGGTAGGAGGCGAAATCTCCACGCGCACCCCAGTGTTCGAACCTCAAGGGTCTGCCGGAACCCGAAATCCTACATTTGGCGCGCCAGGTAGGGGTCCGCCGGGATTCGTCGTCCACCACCCCGTTCTCCTTCGACCATCACGCCCATGTCTGACGCTTGTCGGGCCCGCGCCGAGCGCCGGGCCACGCTTGCTTCCCGCGTCGCCCAGACGGCCCCTGTCGATGGGCGCCCTCGCCGTTCCCCGTCACCTGCCATCAACGCCGCCACCGGCTCGGTGGGGGACGAGCGGCAAGCATCGTCCCAGCATCTGTCTGTGCGGCAAGGCGGCCGCACCGCAACTCCCTCGCTCACCCCAGCTGGTTCTTCGTCCCGCGCGCTCCGCGCGCCCATGGAGCCTCGCAACCTGTCCCCCACCCATCGCGGTGCACCAACACCCCCGGTCGTCGCGACCCTCTTGGGCGGCTCGTAGGCGCCGCCTACAAGTCACCACGTCAAGCCATTCATCCGCCGGGTCACCGCTGCTTCCACGCGGCAGGGGGCTCCCCTGGACCGGGCGGCGCCCTAGACCGGCCTGACCTTCAGCTCGGAGGACCACCCCTCCAACTCGGCCTGCTCGGGTGCGCTTCCAATGCTGTGCACCCCCACCATCTGCCAGGTGGCCGTCACCAGGACCCTCATTGATGGCGGCGCGGGCCTCAGCATGCTCTCGGTCGAGGCTTTCAACCTCCTCTGCATACCCCTGGAACGGCTGCAACCCAGCCAGCCCTTCTCAGGCGTTGGGGGCGAGTCGTCCAGCTCCTTGGGACAGATCCGGCTCCCAGTAACCTTCGGCACCCACGACAACTTCCGCACGGAGCTGGTCGACTTCGACATCGCCCCCTTCGGCCTCCCCTACAACGCCATCCTCGGCTACCCAGCGCTGGCCCAGTTCATGGCCGCGACGCACCCGGCGTACAACCTCATGAAGATGCCTGGGAGCAGCGGTGTCCTCACTGTGCATGGGGACACCGGAGGCGCGCTGCGGGCGCTCAAGCTCGCCTTCAAGACGGCGGCGTCGGCACAGCCCGCCGACTTGGAGACCCCCGGGCCCAAGGGTGCTGCACCCGCCAAGAAGAAACAGTAGTTCACCCAAGACAAGGCAGAAACCAAGCAGATACCCGTCGATGAGGACGGGTCCACCAACGCCACCTTCACCATAGGCGCCCACCTCAAACTCGAGCAGGAGAAGGCCCTGGTCGGGTTCTTGCGTGCAAACAAGAAGGTATTCGCTTGGGAGCCTGACCAGTTGGCAGGGATCCCTAGGGGTGTAATCGAGCATCACCTCAACGTATGCCCCAATGTGCGCCCTGTGAAGCAGAAGGCCAGGCGGCAGTCAACAGAAAAGCAGGCCTTCATCGTCCAAGAGACCCGCAAATTAGAAGCCGCTGGGGTCATTCACGAGGTCCGATACCCGGATTGGCTGGCCAACCCTGTCGTTGTGCCAAAGAAGGGAGGGAAGGAGCGCATGTGTGTCGACTTCACCAACCTCAACAAAGCATGCCCGCAAGATCCGTTCCCGCTCCCCTGCATCGACCAGATCGTCGATTCCACTGCGGAATGCGACCTGTTATGCTTCTTGGATGCATTCTCTAGGTATCACCAGATCAAGATGGCGGTAGAAGACGTCGAGAAGACAGCCTTCCTAACCCCGTATGGAGTGTACTGCTACACATGCATGCCATTTGGGCTGCGTAACATAGGGGCGACCTTCCAGCGGCTGATGCACATCACCTTGGGCCCGTAGCTCGGGAAGAATGTTGAGGCTTACGTCGATGACATTGTGGTAAAGTCTCGGAAGGCCAGGACCTTGATACAAGACTTGGAGGAAACCTTCGCGAGCCTCAACGCAGTGAACCTACGACTCAACCCAGAGAAGTGTGTGTTCGGAGTCCCCTCAGGCAAGCTCTTGGGTTTCCTCGTGTCCCACCGAGGCATCGAGGCTAACCCGGAGAAGGTCAAAGCGGTGGAAGACATGAGCCCGCCAAAGACCCTCAGAGAAATGCAGAAGCTCACGGGGCGCGTGACCGCGCTAGGGCGCTTCATCTCCAAGTTGGGGGAACGAGCACTGCCTTTCTTCCAGCTAATGAAGAAAAAGGGGCCCTTCGAGTGGACTGAAGAGGCTGACAAGGCGTTCCAGGATCTCAAGAGATACCTGACCAGCCCACCGGTCATGGTGGCTCCGCGCCCTCAAGAGCCCCTGGTGCTTTACCTCGCCGCCACTCCCTACTCCGCCAGCGCAGCCTTGGTGGCAGTCAGAGAGGAGCGCCGAATCAAAACCACGGTAGCAGCCCGGGACAAGGCAGAACAGGGACAAGGAAGGCCCGCAGAAACTGCCACCGCGGCTAAGGAGGATCAGCCGCCGCAGAGGGACACACCAGAGGCGGAAGAGGCCCCTCTTCCAGATGGCCAGCCTCAGGAGGCCTCATTGCCTCAAGAGGCGCCACAGTCTCCGAAGGGAGCCACCAGCACTGACGCACTCCACCTCGTTGAGCACCCAGTGTACTTCGTCAGCATGGTGCTGCGGCAAGGGCACGGCACCCCATGCCTCAGAAACTTCTCCTCGCGCTACTGATGGCCTCGCGCAAGCTGCGGCACTATTTTCAGGGTCACCCCATCAATGTCGTCTTGTCGTACCCCTAGAGAGAGTACTCAGGAGCCCTAATTCAGCTGGAAGGGTCGCTGAGTGGAACATAGAACTGCAAGTGTTTCAGCTCGAATTCAGCACGACCAGAGTCATCAAGGGAGCAGCGTTGGCGGATTTTGTGGCAGAATGGACGGAGGCGCCGGGCCTCAAGGCCGACAAGGATCGGTCCCTATCCCCGGGAAGCGAGGCGCCAGCAGGCTGGGTCATGTACTTCGATGGGGCGTTCTCCAGGCATGGCGCTGGGGCTGGAGCGGTGCTTATATCCCCTGCTCAGGACAAGCTCTATTACGCCGTGCAGCTCTGTTTCCAGAAAGGTGAAAAGGTCTCCAACAACATAGCAGAGTATGAAGGTTTAATAGCAGGCTTGAAGGCCGCGGCTGCCCTGGGGGTGAAACGCCTCACCATCAAGGGCGATTCGCAGCTCCTTGTCAATTTCTCCAATAAGGTGTACGAGCCGAAGGATGAGCACATGGAAGCCTACCTAGCGAAGGTCCGCAAGATGGAGAAGCAGTTCTGGGGGTTGGAGTTGCAGCATGTGCCCCGTGGCACCAATCAAGAGGCCGACGACATCGCCAAACGGGCGTCCAAGCGGTTACCTCAGGAGCCTGGCGTTTTCGAGGAGTGGCTCTTCAAGCCATCAGCCCTGCCGTCATTATCAAACACGGCTCAGCCCCGGGAGGAGCTCCCCCAGCCACCTGCCTCAGGGGCTCCGGCCTGTGGCCCGGCCTCAGGAGCACGTCTGCTCCTGACGATGGAACCTCAGGAGG
Organism: Triticum urartu; assembly: GCF_003073215.2. Lineage (NCBI taxonomy): Eukaryota > Viridiplantae > Streptophyta > Magnoliopsida > Poales > Poaceae > Triticum > Triticum urartu. The sequence continues at coordinate 427,405,883 of NC_053025.1, forward strand.
GATGTTGGATCGCGGAGCTCCGGAGTTACCTAACACAAGGGACCCTGCCGGAGAAGGAGGAGGAAGCGGAGCGAGTGGCACGCCAGGCCACGGCATACTGCATCAAGGATGGAGAGCTCTACCGGAAGCGGCCAAATGATGTATCCCTGCGCTGCATCTCCAGGGAGCAAGGGAAGGAACTGCTGGAAGATATACACGGCGGAGATTGTGGACATCATTCATCATCACGGACCCTCGTCGGCAAGGCGTTCCGCAGTGGGTTTTATTGGCCCACCGCGCTCAATGACGTCGTCGAACTAGTGAAAGCTTGTGAGGCCTGCCAGTTCCACGCCAAGCAGATCCATCAACCAGCAGGAGGCTTGCAGACTATACCCCTTTCGTGGCCATTCGTAGTCCGGGGGCTGGATATCTTGGGCCCATTTCCTCGGGCGCCTGGGGGCTACCGCTACCTCTACGTCGTCGTAGACAAGTTCACCAAGTGGGCTGAAGTAGAGGCTGTCCGCACCATTCCCGCGGGTTCCGCGGTCAAGTTCATCAAGGGCATCGTGAGCCGGTTCGGGGTGCCGAATCGCATCATCACGGACAACGGTTCGCAGTTCACCAGTAACCTCTTCAAAACATACTGTGCTAACCTTGGAACGCAGATATGCTACGCTTCGGTGGCGCACCCCCGAAGCAATGGCCAGGCCGAGCGAGCCAACACGGAGGTCCTGAGGGGCCTCAAGACCAGGACGTTCAAGAAGAAGCTGGAGGCCTGCGGCAGAGGTTGGTACGACGAGCTTCAGTCCATGTTGTGGTCCATCCGCACAACCGCGACCAAGCCGACTGGAGAGACCCCGTTCTTCCTGGTCTACGGAGCCGAAGCGGTCCTCCCTCACGAGGTTAGACGTCGCTCCGCGCGGGTCTTGGCATTTGACGAGGCGCAGCAGGACGCCATGCGGGGGATGGACCTCGTGCTGGGGGAGGAATGTCGCCGAGAAGCCGCGCTACGAGCGGCGAGGCACCAACAAGCACTGCGGCGATATCAACTGCCGCAACATCCGCCCCAGAACTCTCGAGGTAGGAGACCTCGTGCTCAGGCGGGTTCTCTCCAGGGAGGGGCTGCACAAGCTCTCTCCCATGTGGGAGGGCCCGTTCAAAGTTGTTCATGTTTCCAGGCCCGGCTCCGTGCGCTTGGAGACTCAGGAGGGGATGCCAGTCCAGAACGCATGGAACATCCAGCACCTCCGGAGGTTCTACCCCTAAAAAGGCCCGGAGCCTGTGAAGAAAGCGAATGCCTGTGAAGCTATCGCGTTTTGGAAAAGGCCCGGAGCCTATGAAGAAGGCGAATGCCTGTGAAGCTATCGTGTTTTGGAAAAGGCCCGGAGCCTGTGAAGAAGGCGAATGCCTGTGAAGCTATCGCATTTTGGAAAAGGCCCGAAGCCTATGAAGAAGGCGAATGCCTGTGAAGCTATCGCGTTTTGGAAAAGGCCCGGAGCCTGTGAAGAAGGCGAATGCCTATGAAGCTATCGCGTTTTGGAAAAGGCCCGGAGCCTGTGAAGAAGGCCAACGCCTGTGAAGCTCGCCGCCCGTGACACTCTCACATAATAATGAGTTGGGGCTGTACACGCCCCGGAGTCTTAGGAGCGCCGGCCTCAGGCCCTGGGGCTCCCTCCCACGCCCAGTGGAAGCACTTAGCTCCACGCTGGTGAGAAGACGTCGAAGACTAGATTAGGTGCCGGACGCGGCTTTTCATTTGCTTTCCGCGGTTGGCTCGTTCCTTCTCATTCGAAGTTTTATTGAAGTTGTTGCCGTCTTTGGCTTGCGGTTCTCCGACTTTTCGCTCTCCTACCTCGATTTCTCTTGTGAAAGGCCTCGCGAGGGGGGGCAGCCGAGCGCCCTCATGAGTGTTCCTACCCTGGTCATTCAAAGGGTCCGCGACCTGGGCCCATCACAGGAGCACCCCTCCAGTTCGTGCCCCACGGGCACCGCGACACAAACAAAGGTCCTGGGTCGGTCGCCCCCCACGGCCGGGGCCGGGAATTATCCACGTGCGGGCATGTAGCCGGAAGGTACAATAACGAAAGCAAAACGATGATTAACAGCAATAACCCAAACACGCCCCCGTGGGGCTCCACGCTACTGTCTTTGTTAGGCAGGAAAAAGGAAAAGAAAGGACAAATCTGGTGCAGCCCGCCTCGCACCGGCCCACAGGGAAGGTCCGAGCTGCCTCCGGAGCTCAGGCGGACTCCCTCTCGCGCTTCACCAGGGCGCGACGGCGGGCGGACACGTTGCCACCTCCCAAGAAGATACGACGGCGTGGAGGCTGACCGCGGCCACCGCTAGAAGAGTCGCCGCCTGAAGAAGAACCGGAGAAGCTTGAGGAACCCCGAGCGCCGCCAGCCGCGCGGGCGCTGCCCTCTCCATCATCGCCGGAGCTGGGTTCCCAGCCGCGGTCGTCACCCTCGGGGCAACACCCTGCGCGGCGACCATCTTCCCCAAACACCCTCACGTAGAGGGTGGCATCGCCGACGAACCTGAAGTGTAGGGTGCACCGATGGCTCAGGCCACGCGCGCGGGCAAACGTCTGCCAACCGCGGGCCAGGGACAGGCTCCCGGCCGCGGAGACCTCCAGTGAGACCCATTAGGCTGGCTGCAGCAGCCGTCGGCCTGGAGCCAAAGGCCGCATGGGGCGCCGGCCGGGAGCTCGCCAAGGAGCAAGCAAGGAAGTGGAAGCCGGGTGCTAGTCGGCTCCGCCGACCACACGACGAACTCCGGAAGCACTTCAGCAGCGCGAGAGCGCGGCCTAGGGGGATGCGCAGCCGGAGCGCGCTCCCCGGCCGCAGCAATCCGCCCGTCGCTGTACTGAAGATCGCCTCCGCGGCCGCGGGGAGCCACCGTGGTGGCCACGGGATTTTTGCGAGGGCGCCCTCGGCCGCGCTTGGGCGGGGAAGAGGCAGGCTCAACCTGGTGAGCCTTCCCCTTCTCGGCGGCCGAGAACCTCCTTGACGGGGCCATGAAGAAAGGGAGAAGCGAGGAGGGATGAACTGGAAGGGCGCGCGCCAGTCCATACTTATAACTGGCGATGGCCAACCAACGGCCCCCACGATCGCAGGTAATTATGACCCGCTTTGCATGTAGGGACTTGTCCAAACCGTGCAGTTGCCGAGGCGCCATGGGGAAATGGAGACGCCCACGTCCAATCAACCACCACGCGGCGCCCAAGGCCGCAGGCTGTTAGGGCCCGCGGCGCTTCGCTCTTGCCCTTCCGCCTCCCTGCACGGCCAAGTCCGAGCGCGCCTTGGGCCCGGGGGCTACTGTCGGCGTTCTGGGAACGGGGGTCCCCAGACTTGCCGGCCTGCGGCGTGGCTCAAAGGGGGGCCCAACGCGGCCCATCTTCACCAACACAAACCCAAGACCCTCGCGAGGGGCCAAGCCTCGCGGGGCGGACGACGCGGAGCTTCCTCAGGCGCGGCCTCGTCAGGCTGGCTCACGAGGAGGCGGAGAGATCAAGGCGGGTTACCTCACGAGGTGCCCGTGACGCAAGCCATGACGACCGGGGGCGCCAGGCGGGTGCCAGCCCGCGCAGCGTCCTCCCTTCCTCTTTGGTGCAAAGGGGGCAAGCGCAGCCGTGGAGTACCGAGGCATCAGGCAAAGGTTGCCATTTCGGTGCAACGAGACCAAGAGCAGGAGGACTACGAGACGGAGGTCACCGTGGAGCCCAAGACGGCGTCATCACCAGAGCTTTGCGCAGGCGAAGACTACTTTTGTCAGGATAGCTAGTACTAGCTGTCCCCCTTCAAATGAGCCCGCCATTGTTGGCTCCCTTCCCGCTCGATATTTGGGAAGAGGACCAGGGCCCCTATAAATAGGATCAGCCACCCGCTAGACAGAGGGGAGGACGGTCGGAGAAAAAGAGAGAGAGAGAGAAGGGTGACTGAGCTCCTCCTAGCAGTTCATCGCCCCGACCAAGAACAAACTCTCGTGAGGCTGTTCTTCCTTGTATTGTTCATCATCATCAGCCCAAGAGGCAATCCACCACACCACACACTGGAGTAGGGTATTACACCACAACGGTGGCCTGAACCAGTATAAACCCCGCGTCTCTTGTGTTGTTCTTTCCTTAGTTTAGATCTTGGCGAGGCGGAGGGGTGCAGGAAGGTAGGAGGCAAAATCTCTGCGCGCACCCTAGTGTTCGAACCTCAAGGGTCTGCCGGAACCCGAAATCCGACAACGCTCCAAGCAAAACACATATCATGTGGTGAATAAAAATATAGCTCCAAGTAAAGTTACCGATAGAAGTAGACGAAAGAGGGGATGCCTTCCAGGGCATCCCCAAGCCTTGACTTTTAGGTGTCCTTATATTATCTTGGGGGTTCCATGGGCATCCCCTATCTTAGGCTCTTGCCACTCCTTGTTCCATAATCCATCAAATCCTTACCCAAAACTTGAAAACTTCACAACACAAAACTTAAAGTAGAAAATCTCGTGAGCTCCGTTAGCGAAAGAAAACAAAAGACCACTTCAAGGTACTGTAATGAAATCATTCTTTATTTATATTGGTGTTAAACCTACTGTATTCCAACTTCTCTATGGTTTATAAACTATTTTACTAGCCATAGATTCATCAAAATAAGCAAACAACACACGAAAAACAGAATCTGTCAAAAACAGAACAGTCTGTAGTAATCTGTAGCTAGCGCAAGATCTGGAACCCCAAAAATTCTAAAATAAATTTCTGGACGTGAGGAATTTATCTATTAATCATATTAAAAAAATAATTAACTAAATATCACTTTCCAAATAAAAATGGCAGCAGTTCTCGTGAGCGCTAAAGTTTCTGGTTTTTACAGCAAGATTAACAAGACTTTCCCCAAGTCTTCCCAATGGTTCTACTTGGCACAAACACTAATTAAACACAAAAAACACAACAAAACAGAGGATAGATAAATTATTTATTACTAAACAGTAGCAAAAAGCATGGGATAAAAATAAAATTGGGTTGCCTCCCAACAAGCGCTATCGTTTAACGCCCCTAGCTAGGCATAAAAAGCAAGGATAGATCTAGGTGTTGCCATCTTTGGTAGGCAATCCATAAGTGGCTCTCATAATAGATTCATAAGGTAATTTAATATTCTTTCTAGGAAAGTGTTCCATGCCTTTCCTTAATGGAAATTGGAATCTAATATTTCCTTCCTTCATATCAATAATTGCATCAATCGTTCTAAGAAAAGGTCTACCAAGAATAATAGGACATGAAGGATTGCAATCTATGTCAAGAACAATAAAATCTACGGGCACATAGTTCCTATTTGCAACAATAAGAACATCATTAATTCTTCCCATAGGTTTCTTAATAGTGGAATCCGCAAGGTGCAAGTTTAAAGAACAATCATCAAAATCGCAGAAACCTAATAAATCACACAAAGTCTTTGGAATCGTGGAAACACTAGCACCCAAATCACAAAAAGCATAGAATTCATGATCTTTAATTTTAATTTAGTTAGTAGGTTTCCACTCATCATAAATTTTTCTAGGGATAGAAACTTCCAACTCAAGTTTTTCTTCATAAGATTGCATCAAAGCATCAACGATATGTTTGGTAAAAGCTTTATTTTGACTATAAGCATGAGGAGAATTTAGCACGGATTGCAACAAGGAAATAAAATCTATCAAAGATCAATTATCATAATTAAATTCCTTAAAATCCAAAATAGTAGGTTCATTAACATCTAGAGTTTTGATCTCTTCAATCCCACTTTTATCAAATTTAGCATCAAGATCTAAAAACTCCGAATTTTTGGAACGCCTTCTAGGTAAAGGTGGATCATATTCAGTCCCATCATTATAAAGATTCATATTGCAAAATAAAGATTTAATAGGGGACACATCAATAACTTTTAGATCTTCATCTTTATTATCATGGAAACTAGAAGAACATGCTCTTATAAAGGAATCTTTCTTAGCACACATCCTAGTGGTTCTTTCTTTGCACTCATCAATGGAAATTCTCATGGCTTTGAGAGACTCATTGATATCATGCTTAGGTGGAATAGATCTAAGTTTCAAAGAATCAACATCAAGAGAAATTCTATCAACGTTCCTAGCCAACTCATCAATCTTAAGCAATTTTTCTTCAATCAAAGCATTGAAATTCTTTTGCGAAGTAATAAATTCTTTAATATTAGATTCAAAATCAGAGGGCATCTTATTATAATTTCCATAAGAATTGTTGTAGGAATTACCATAATTATTAGAGGAATTGCTAGGATAAGGCCTAAGATTAAAGTTTCCTCTATACGTGTTGTTACCAAAATTATTCCTACCAACAAAATTCACATCCATAGATTCATTATTATTCTCAATCAAAGTAGACAAAGGCATATCATTAGGATCAGAAGAAACACTCTTAGTAGCAAATAATTTCATAAGTTCATCCAACTTTCCACTCAAAACATTAATTTCTTCTATCACATGCACTTTTTATTAGTAGATCTTTCAGTGTGCCATTGAGAATAATTAACCATAATATTATCTAGGAGTTTAGTAGCTTCTACTAAAGTGATTTCCATAAAAGTGCCTCCCGCGGCCGAATCTAAAATGATTTCTAGAAGCAAAATTCAATCCGGCATAAAAAATTTGTATAATCTTCCACAAATTCAAACCATGTGTTGAGAAATTACGTATCATTAATTTCATCCTCTCCCAAGATTGTGCAACACGTTCATGATCAAGTTGCTTAAAATTCATAATATCGTTTCTAAGAGAGATGATCTTAGCGAGAGGAAAATACTTAGAGATAAAAGCATCTTTGCACTTATTCCAAGAATCAATACTATTTTTAGGCAAAGACAAAAACCAAGCTTTCGCACGATCTCTAAGATAAAAAGTAAATAGCTTCAATTTAACAATATCATTGTCCACATCTTTCTTCTTTTGCATATCACACAAATCAACGAAGCTATTTAGATTGGTAGCGGCATATTCACTAGGAAGGCCGGAAAACGGATCTTTCATGACAAGATTCAGCAAGGCAGCATTTATTTCACAAGATTCAACATCGGTAAGAGGAGAAACCGGAGTGCTAATAAAATCATTGTTGTTGGTATTGGTAAAGTCACACAATTTAGTGTCATCTTGAGCCATCATGACAAGCAAGCAATCCAACACACAAGCAAAAGAGGAACGGGCAAAAAAGAGGCAAATAGAGAAAGAGAGGGAGAATAGAGAGAGAGGGCGAGTAAAACAGCAAGGGTGAAGTGGGGGAGAGGAAAACGAGAGGCAAATGGCAAATAATGTAATGCGGGAGATAAGGGTTTGTGATGGGTACTTGGTATGTTGACTTTTGTGTAGACCTCCCCGGCAACAGCGCCAGAAATCCTTCTTGCTACCTCTTGAGCACTTGTGTTGGTTTTCCCTTGAAGAAGAAAGGGTGGTGCAGCAAAGTAGTGTAAGTATTTCCCTCAGTTTTTGAGAACCAAGGTATCAATCCAGTAGGAGGCTACACGCCAGTCCCTCGCACCTACACAAAACAAACAAATCCTCGCAACCAACGCGATAAGGGGTTGTCAATCCCTACACAGTCACTTACGAGAGTGAGATCTGATAGATATGATAAGATAATATTTTTGGTATTTTTATGATAAATATGCAAAGTAAAATAAAAGCAAAGTAAAAAAAGCAAAGGAAATAACTAAGTGTTGGAAGATTAATATGATGAAGATAGACCCGGTGGCCATAGGTTTCACTAGTGGCTTCTCTCAAGAGCATAAGTATTTTACGGTGGGTGAACAAATTACTGTTGAGCAATTGACAGAATTGAGCATAGTTATGAGAATATCTAGGTATGATCATGTATATAGGCATCACGTCCAAGACAAGTGAACTGACTCCTGCCTGCATCTACTACTCTTACTCCACACATCGACCGCTATCCAGCATGCATCTAGAGTATTAAGTTCAAGAGAACAGAGTAATGCTTTAAGCAAGATGACATGATGTAGAGGGATAAATTCATGCAATATGATAAAAACCCCATCTTGTTATCCTCGATGGCAACAATACAATACGTGCCTTGCTGCCCCTACTGTCACTGGGAAAGGACACCGCAAGATTGAACCCAAAGCTAAGCACTTCTCCCATTGCAAGAAAGATCAATCTAGTAGGCCAAACCAAACTGATAATTCGAAGAGACTTGCAAAGATAACCAATCATACATAAAAGAATTCAGAGAAGATTCAAATATTGTTCATAGATAAACTTGATCATAAACCCACAATTCATCGGTCTCAACAAACACATTGCAAAAGAAGATTACATCTGTCAGATGTGGGGTTCCGGCAAACCCTTAAGGTTCGAACACTGGGGTGCGCGCGAAGTCTTTCCTTCCCACCAACCTACGCCCTAGCTCGCAAAGATCTCGCGGACGAATTCGACGAACTCGCAACGCAGAAAGACACAAGATTTATACTAGTTCGGGCCACCATTGTGGTGTAATACACTACTCAAGTGTGGTGGTGGTGGATTGCCTCTAGGGCTGATGATGAAGAGTACAAGGGAAGAACAGCCTCCTGAGGTTGAGGTGTTCTTGTGAGTAGGCTCTTGATCGGGTTGGATCAAGCTTGGATCGGATGCCTCTACTATGGTGGCTAGCTCTACTTATATAGGCCCTGGTCCTCTTCCCAAATATCGAGCGGGAAGGGAGCCAACAACGGCGGGCTAATTCGAAGGGGGACAACTAGTACAAGCTATCCTAACAAAAGTGGTCTTCGCCTGCCAAAGCAGTCTTCCCAAATATCGAGCGGGAAGGGAGCCAACAACGCCGTCCTGGGCTCCACGATGACCTCCGTCTTGCCGTCCTCCTGGTCTTGGTCTCTTTGCACCAATATAGCAACCTTTGCTTGATGCCTCGGTACGCTTCGCCTGCGCTGGCCTCCTTAGCACCGAAGAGGAAACAAGGACGTTGTGCGCTGGCGCCCGCCTGGCGCCCGCTTGGTGGAGTGCGTCATGGCTCACGTCACGAGGGTCTCATGAGGTTTGCCCCACCTCGATATCTCCGCTCCTCGTGAGCCTGCCTGGCTAGGCTACTCCAGAGGAGGTCTTGCGTTGTCCTCCTCGCGAGGCTTGGACCCTCGCGAGGGTCTTCGATGATTTGTTGGTGAAGATGGGCCGCATGGCCTGCTGGCTCAGCCACGCCGTGGGCTGCAGGCAGGCAAGTCTGGGGACCCCCGTTCCCAGGACGCCGACAGTAGCCCCCGGACCCAAGGTGCGCTCGGGCTTGGCTTCACGGCGAAGCCAAGGGCCAAGTTCGGAGCACCGCGGGCCCCAAAAACCTGCGGCCTTGATTGACGCGTGGCAGTTGATTGGACGTGGGCGTCTCCGCTTCCCCACGTTGTCTCGGCAACTGCTCGACTTGTCACGTCCCCGCGACATGCAAGGAAAACCATCATTACCTACGATCGTGGGAGACGCCGGTTGGCCTTCCCTTGCTATAAATGGGGAGGGGGGCGGAGCCCCTATTGCCCATCTCTTCCTTACTTGCTTGCTCCTTCCTCCTCGCTCCATCCCTTGCAGTGACACCCATGGCACCACGAAGGAAGTTCTCCACCGCCGAGAAGGGGAAAGCCCCTCGCGAGGGACCCGGCTCCCCAGCGCCCAAGTGCGGCCGCGGCCGCCCGCATAAACATGTCGCGACCCCCGCCATGGCCCATTGTCGAGACAGCGCCACGGCACGTGGAGTGGGTCACCCCAACCATGGTGGTCCAGTTGATGAGGGGAGGCGTGCCATGGTGGCGCGGCCTCCTCGTCCGCGCTTCCACACGACGGAGGTGTCGCTGGAGTTCGTCGTCTGGTCAGAGAACCCGGCCGGCAACTGGCTCCAACTCCCGTGCTTCTTCGCCGGCGAACTGCTGGCCTCTGGTCCGAGCAGACTCTGGCTACAGGCAGATGGCTGCTGTAGCAAGGCCTCTTCGGTTGCGGTCGAGACTTCCGCTGCGAGCAACATAGCCCTGTCCTGCGGCTGGCAGACATTCGCCCGCGCGCGCGGCCTGGGCAGGCGGTGCACGCTCCACTTCAGGTACGATGGTGGGTCGACCCTTTATGTGAGGGTGTTTGGGGAAGATGGTCGCCGCGCCGGGTGCTGCCCCGAGGCGAACGACGGTGAGGAGGTACTCGGCCTTGGGGACGGTCGCGACGAGGACGAGGGCGAGCCCGCCTTCGTCGGCGATCGTGTCTCGTCCAGCAACGATGGCTCTTCCTCTGGCTACAGCTCCAGCAGTGGCGGCTATGCCCAGCCGCCACGCCGTCGCGCCCGTCTTGAAGGCGGCGGTGGGTCGTCTCGTCGCCGCACCTCCGTGAAGCGTGGGGAAGGATCTGGCTAGGCCTGGGGTAGTGCTAGGTGCCTGTCCTCGCAGATCGCCGCAGTGCTACTTTTGTTTCGCTCTTTTCCTGCATCAAGAATGAAACCAGCATGGGCCCAGGGGGCGTGTATCGAACTATGGTTCCTTGTTTATATCAGTATGCGTGCTGTTCTCGTGCTGTGTCGTTATTTTGCGCAAAGATAACTTAACCCGGTATACTCAGGACACCCTCTCCCTCGCGAAGCGTTTATTTCCTCGCATTCATCTTGCCTCGGTGGCCTGCATTCGCTCAGGAACTGCGAAAAACTCGTTAGGAAGTGCGTTAAAAGATTTGCCATTCATCTTGGCCATGACCTAGCGCTTTGTGTCGTGGTACCCGAGGGGCACGGACTAGGAGAGGTGCACCAACCTTTGGGCTCGAACGAGGGTGGCTCGCGAGAATGCAGAAAGGAGAAAAAAATGCTCGCGAGGGCACCTGCCTAGCCCCCTTGTGAGGCATGCGAGAGAGAGAGAGAACACGAGCAAATTCGAGCCGGAAAAGTGCAGTGAGAGGCGAGGGAATCAAATCGGTAAGGAACGCCAAAGGCAAACTTTGATTGAGGAAAAGCGAGTCAACTACGAAAAGCAAATGAAAAGCCGCGTCTGACACCTAATCTAGTCTTCAAGTCTTCTCACCAGCGCGGAGCTAAGTGCTGTCCACTAGGCGTGGAAGGGAGCCCCAGGGCCTGAGGCCGGCTCTCCTGAGACTCCGGGGCGTGTACAGCCCCACTCATTATTACGTGAGAGTGTCACGGAAGGCGATTCTTCACAGGCACCGGGCTTTCTTCACAGGCTCTGGGCCTTTCTTCTCAGGCTCTGGGCCTTGCTTCTCAGGCTCTGGGCCTTGCTTCTCAGGCTCTAGGCCTTCCTTCATGGATAGAACTTCCGGAGGTGCTGGATGTTCCAGGCGTTCTGGACAGGTATCCCGTCCTGCGTCTCCAGGCGCGCTGCACCCGGCCTGGAGACTTGGACGACCCTGGACGGGCCCTCCCACATGGGCGAGAGCTTGTGCAGTCCTTCCCTGGAGAGGACCCGCCTCAGGACGAGATCGCCCACCTCGAGCGTCCTGGAGCGGATGTTGTGGCAGTGGTATCGCCGCAGCGCTTGTTTGTACCTTGCTGCCCTCAGCGCGGCTTCGCAACGGCGTTCCTCCCCCAGTACGAGATCCATCCCCCGCATGGCATCCTGCTGCGTTTCATCGAACGCTAGGACCCGTGCGGAGCGATGCTTGACCTCGTGAGGGAGGACTACTTCAGCTCCATAGACGAGGAAGAATGGGGTCTCACTCGTTGGCTTGGTGACGGTGGTTCGGATGGACCACAACACAGACTGGAGCTCGTCGTGCCAGCCCCTGCCGCAGGCCTCCAGCTTCTTCTTCAAGGTCCTGGTCTTGAGGCCCCTCAGGACCTCCGCGTTAACGCGCTCGGCCTGACCGTTACTCTTGGGGTGGGCCACCAAAGCGTAGCAGATCTGCGTTCCAAGGTTAGCACAATAGGTTTTGAAGAGGTTGCTAGTAAACTGCGAACCGTTATCTATGATGATGCGGTTGGGGACTCCAAAGCGGCTCATGAGCCCTTGATGAACTTGACAGCAAAGCCGACTGGAATGGTACGGACGGCTTCCACTTCCGCCCACTTGGTGAACTTGTCGATGGCGACGTAGAGATAGCGGTAGCCCCCTGGAGCCCGGGAAAACGGGCCTAGGATGCCCAGCCCCCAAACCGCAAACGGCCATGTGAGCGGGATGGTTTGGAGGCCCTGAGCAGGCTGATGGATTTGCTTGGCGTGGAATTGGCAAGCTTCATAGGACTTCACCAGCTCGGTCGCGTCGTTGAGTGCTGTAGGCCAATAGAACCCATTGCAGAACACCTTGCCGATGAGGGTCCGTGATGACGAGTGGTGTCCGCAATCACTGCTGTGTATGTCAATCAGCAACTCCCTTCCTTGATCGCTGGAGATGCAGCGTACCGTCACATCGTTCGCTCGTTTCCTGTATAACTCGCCGTCTTGGATACGGTATGTCGTGGCCTGCCGGGCCACGCGCTCCTCGTCCTCTTCCTTCTCCGGCAGCGTCCCGCGCATCAGGTACTCCTTGAATTCCATGATCCAGCACTCCTCCTGGGGCTCGAGCGCCAAGAGCAACCGAGCTCCTGAGGTCGGGCCGCAGGCTGGGGCTCCCGTGGCCGGGGGCTGCGGGAGTTCCTCCTGAGGCTGAGTCATTCTTGAAAGAGGTGGCGAAGCTGATGGCTTGAAGAGCCGCTCTTCGAAGACGCTGGGCTCTTGCGGTTGTCGCTTGGATGCTCTCCTGGCGATGTCATCGGCTTCCTTGTTGGTGCCTCGGGGCATGTGCTGCAGCTTCAGGCCCGAGAACTGCTTTTCCATTTTGCGCACCTCCGTGAGGTAGGCCTCCATGTGCTTGTCCTTCGGCTCGTATACCTTCTTGGAAAAGTTGACGAGGAGCTGCGAGTCACCTTTGACGGTGAGGCGCTTCACTCCTAGAGCCACAACAGCCCTCAGGCCAGCTATGAGGCCTTCGTATTCTGCGATGTTGTTTTCTTGCTGTTCTGAAAACAGAGTTGCACGGCGTAGTAGAGCTTGTCCTGAGTGGGTGAGATGAGCACTGCTCCAGCCCCCGTGCCCTGATGCGCGAAGGCACCATCGAAATACATGACCTAGCCGTCTAGTGCCTCGCTTCCTAGGGAGGTGGACCGATCTTCTCCTTCTTCAAGAGCCGGGGCATCTGTCCATTCTGCCAAAAATTCAACGAGCGCGGCTCCCTTGATGACCCTGGTAGTGCTGAACTCCAGCTGGAATGCTTGCAACTCGATGTTCACTCAGCAACCCTTCCGGCTGAGTTAGGGCTCCTGAGCACCCTCTCCAAGGGGTAGGCTGAGACGACCTTGATGGGGTGACCCTGGAAGTAGTGCCGCAGCTTGCGCGAAGCCACCAGGAGTGCGAGCAGGAGCTTTTGCGGCATAGGATAGCGCGCCCTCGCGTCCCGCAGTACGGTGCTGACGAAGTACACCGGATGCTCGATGAGAGCTGGCACATTGTCGAGGCTCGGGTCCCGCGGAGATTGCGGCATATCCTGAGGTGGTGGGTTTCCTGAGACCTGGCCGTCCTCAGGAGCTTCTGCGATGTTGCCTTGTTGAGCTTGGTCCTCCGCCGCTGATGGCTTTGCCGCACCTTTATGACCCCGTGCTGCATCAGCTCTGGCTTGGCGCGGCACACCCTTGCCTTGGCGCTCCTCCCGAACTGCCACCAGCGCCGCGCTAGCGGAATACGGGGTGGTGGCAAGGTAGAGCACCAGAGGCTCGAGAGGCCGTGGTGCCACCATCACTAGGGGGCTGGTGAGGTATTTCTTCAGGTCTTGGAAGGCCCGGTCGGCCTCCGGGGTCCACTCGAACGGGCCCTTCTTCTTCATGAGCTTAAAGAAGGGTAAGGTGCGCTCACCTAGCTTGGAGATGAAACGCCCTAACACGGTCACCCGCCCTACTAGCTTTTGCATTTCCTTGAGGGTCTGCGGTGGGCTCATGTCTTCAATGGCCTTGATCTTCTCCGGGTTCGCCTCGATCCCTCTGTGGGATACGAGGAACCCCAGTAGCTTGCCGGAGGGGACACCAAACATGCACTTCTCTGGGTTAAGCCTCAAGTTCACTTGGCGCTAGCTCTCGAAGGTCTCCCCCAGGTCTTGAATCAACGTCCTCGCCTCGCGAGATTTGACGACTATATCATCAATGTAGGCCTCTGTGTTTATGCCAAGCTGCCACCCCAAGGCGATTTGCATCAACCGTTGGAAGGTTGCGCCCGCGTTGCGCAGCCCAAAGGGCATGCAGGTGTAGCAGTACACCCCGCATGGTGCCAGGAAGGCTATCTTCTCCACATCCTCCACCGCCATCTTGATTTGGTGGTATCCTGATAATGCATCTAGGAAACATAGCAAGTCGCACTCGGCTGTGGAGTTGATGATTTGGTCGATGCGTGGAAGCGGGAATGGATCCTGGGGGCACGCTTTGTTAAGGTTGGTGAAGTCGACGCACATTCGTTCCTTCCCGCCTTTCTTCAGTACTATGACGGGGTTCGCCAGCCATTCGGGGTATTGAACTTCTCGGATGGTACCTGCCGCCTCTAGCTTGCGTGTCTCTTGGACGATGAAGGCTTGCTTCTCTGTGGACTGCCGTCTTGCTCATTGCTTCACGAGGCGTACGTTGGGGCATACCCTCAGATGATGCTGGATTACCTCTCTCGGGACCCCTACCAGCTGATTGGGCTCCCCCGCGAATATCTCCTTGTTCACGCGCAAAAACCTCACCAAAGCTTCTTCTTGTCCCAAGTCAAGGCCGGTTCCTATGGTGAAGGTGGCTCTTGAAGACTCGTCCTCATCGACCGGCATCTGCTTGGTCTCTGCCTTATCTTGAGTGAATAGCTGCTTCTTCTTGGTGGGTGCGGTTTTCTTGGCCTCGGGTGTACCGACACCGGCTGGCTGTGCTGCTGCCGCGGTCTTGAAGGCGAGCCTGAGCGCCGCCACGGCCTCCTTAGCATCCCCCTTGATGGTGAGGATGCCCTTGCTCCCTGGCATCTTCATGAGGTTGTAGGCCGGGTGAGTCGCCGCCATGAATTGAGTGAGAGCCGGGTACCCGAGGATGGCATTGTACGAGAGACTGATACGGGCGATGTCAAAGTCCGCCAGCTCAGTGCGATAGTTGTCTCGCGTGCCAAAGGTGACAAAGAGGCGGATCTGCCCCAGAGGGTGAGCAGCTCCACCACCCACTCCTATGAAGGGCTTGCTGAGGCCGAGCCGTTCGAGCGGCACATGAAGAAGGCTGAAGGCTTCCACGGAGAGCAAGTTGAGGCCGGCGCCGCCGTCGATGAGGGTCTTGGTGACGGCCCGTTGCAGATGGTGGGCGTGCAGAGCATCAGGAGCATCCCGGAGCTGGCGGTGGAGCCGGGGTGGTCTTCTGAGTCAAAGGTGAGGTCGGCCTCCGGCGCAGCCCAACCCACGGAGCCCACGGGCGCTTGCAGGCTGCCCCAATCTGACGGAAGAAAGGCTTGATGTGGCGATCTGAAGGAGGTGCTTGGGAGCCCAGCAGTGCTGCGACTGCATGGTGTGCTGGCGCCGCGTGGCGCGCAGTGAAGAGGTCACAGAGTTCCCCTAGGATGTCACCGTGGATCCCGAGAGGTTGAGTAGCCAGGCGCGTGGCTCGCCGGCGAGGGCCAGGGGGAACAAGTTTGCCATGGTCTTGTCGTCGCCTCTAGCTTCGAGGACGGCCTCCTCGTATGCTAGCAGGAACGGCACTGAGTCTGCCACGCCATCGTAACGCGGCGGCATCTCCGGCCTGAACTTGGCCGGCCACTGCACTCGCCATAGAGCGGGGGCTAGGGCTTGGTACCCAGACTCCCTGCTGCTGGTGCTGGCCGAAGAGGTTGGTGGTGGAGCACCTGCCATGGGAGCATAGTGCGGCAATACGGGGTGCTGGTTGGTGGAGAGAAGCCCTGGCGCACCCCTAATTGGCACGCCAAATGTCGGATGTGGGGTTCCGGCAAACCCTTAAGGTTCAAACACTGGGGTGCGCGCGAAGTCTTTCCGTCCCACCAATCTACGCCCTAGCTCGCAAAGATCTCGCGGACGAACTCGACGAACTCGCAACGCAGAAAGACACAAGATTTATACTGGTTCGGGCCACCATTGTGGTGTAATACCCTACTCCAGTGTGGTGGTGGTGGATTGCCTCTAGGGCTGATGATGAATAATACAAGGGAAGAACAGCCTCCTGAGGTTGAGGTGTTCTTGTGAGTAGGCTCTCGATCGGGTTGGATCAAGCTTGGATCGGATGCCTCTACTATGGTGTCTAGCTCTACTTATATAGGCCCTGGTCCTCTTCCCAAATATCGAGCGGGAAGGGAGCCAACAACGGTGGGCTAATTCGATGGGGGACAGCTAGTACAAGCTATCCTGACAAAAGCGGTCTTCGCCTGCCAAAGGCTCTGGTGGTGACGCCGTCCTAGGCTCCACGATGACCTCTGTCTTGCCATCCTCCTGGTCTTGGTCTCGTTGCACCAATATAGCAACCTTTGCCTAATGCCTCGGTACTCTTCGCCTGCGCTGGCCTCCTTAGCACCAAAGAGGAAACAAGGACGCTACGCGCACTGGTGCCCGCCTGGTGCCGTGCGTCATGGCTCATGTCACGAGGGTATCGTGAGGTTTGCCCCGCCTTGATATCTCCGCTCCTCGTGAGCCTGCCTGGCTAGGCTACTCCAGATGAGGTCTTGCATCGTCCGCCTCACGAGGCTTGGACCCACGCGAGGGTCTTGGATGCTTTGTTGCTGAAGATGGGTCGTATGACCTGCTGGCTCAGCCACGCCGCGGGCTGCAGTCAGGCAAGTCTGGGGACCCCCGTTCCCAGGACGCCGACAACATCGAATAGATCTCCACAAGAGAGGGGGAGAACTTTGTATTGAGATCCAAAAAGAGAGAAGAAGCCATCTAGCTAATAACTATGGACCCAAAGGTCTGAGGTAAACTACTCACACTTCATCGGAGATGCTATGGTGTTGATGTAGAAGCCCTCCGTGATCGATGCCCCCTCGGGCGGAGCTCTGGAATAGGCCCCAAGATGGGCTCTCGTGGATACAGAAAGTTACAGCGGTGGAATTAGGGTTTTGGCTCCGTATCTGATCGTTTGGGGGTACGTAGGTATATATAGGAGGAAGGAGTACGTCGGTGGAGAAACAAGGGGCCCACGAGGGTGGAGGGCGCGCCGGGGGGGGGGGGGAGGGTAGGCGCGCCCCTACCTCGTGGCTTCCGTGTTGGTTGCTTGACATAGGGTCCAAGTCTCCTGGATCTTGTTCGTTCCAAAAATCATGTTCCCGAAGGTTTCATTCCGTTTGGAGTCCATTTGATATTCCTTTTCTTCGAAACCCTAAAATAGGCAAAAACAACAACAATTCTGGGCTAGGCCTCGGGTTAATAGGCTAGTCCCAAAAATAATATAAAAGTGAATAATAAAGCCCAATAATGTCCAAAACAGAAGATAATATAGCATGGAGCAATCAAAAATTATAGATACGTTGGAGACGTATCAACCGTCTGCGGGATGCATCGGACAATCGACTTGAGCCAAACCCATGGAACGCGGCCAGACTCCGAAGATTCTACGCCTAGCGCCGGACTCTGTGTTCGTCTCCTTACCTCCGTCAATTTTTCATATATTCGCTATCTATATTTTTCTGTCTTTCTTCCTTTCTCTTCGCGGCCTTCAAAGGTTAAAATGTGTCTTGACTGCACAATTTGTACGCGCTAAGCATGCTCATTATACCTGGGGGCTTCTTATAGAGAAGCTTAATATAATTATGATCCGGGCTCTATGCCTGCCGCACATGTGTTATTTTTACACATGCACCTTTTATTTGCCATTATATGCATCGATATGACTTAAGTTTTGGCCAAGCTGGGTTGCCTGGCTCTTGTGTTTATGCCCTACGTTCCCGTTAATTTGGCTAGGGCATAAGGGGAGCACCACTGCGATTGTTACTGCCGGGTCAGCCGGACGTGTACCTCAAACTGGGTGAAGCCGAAAGCTAGTGTTCTTAAGGGAATATTCGGTCGGCGAACAAAGGATGACTTTTTTACTTATTAGAATACATACCCCCAGATGTTTATATCCTACGTTTCTTGTCACAGTTCGGACATGCACATTAATGCATGCGCACCGAGGGAAAGGAACCCTTAACGAAACTATTCTCCCTGGAAGATGTTTCTTACTATCCATGTAATATAACATAACTAGTTGGGTACGTGTCTGTTCAAGCACTTATGACCCCTACACCTGGTTTCCACGCGTACCCCAGTTTTACTTAACTGAGTGGGTATTCGGATACACTCCGGACTATCGGGTTCGGAGGTCGAAGCGAAAAGGTCCGCCATGACAAATGAATTAAAATCCGGCTAGGCACAATATATGTCACTCGAAGTACGCAGTCACTTAGACTGACTAAATTCTTCTTCTATACCATCCAACAGGCTGTCTAGCCTACAATCCTATTGGGAATACTTTGCGGCTAATTGCACCTGGTCATACACCAAGCTGACGGGGATCTCTTTCCCATTAGGCCCTACAGGTCCGACCTCGGCCATATAGTTCGGGTCAGCCTTGGTATATCGGGTCTTCACCATGGCCCAGGCTTCCCTTGCACCTTGTCGACAGGCAGATATCTTCCATAGTTGGAAGCGCCGCTGCGCTCCCTTGAATATCTCAACAAGCTCCCCCATGCCTCCTGGCAGGGAGGCGGAGGGCCACAAGGCCTGGGCAAGGTCCTGCATCACCTGCCAAACATGTTCGTGCAGCTGTGAGAGCTCTGGCAGAAGATCTCCCGTAGACCGGGGCATCTCCTCTCCTGGATGGCCCGTCAGCATACCTACAGATATACCTCTGTTAGCTGGTTTCTTCGCCGAACTCTATAGAAGTTCGCTCAAGCACTTACTGAAAATGCCGCGTCGAAGCCTTTTATTCTCCTTTACGGAGTCAGCCAGCTGGGCTCGAACATCTTTTAGCTCAACATCCAGTCGGGTATTGGCATCTTGGAGATCGTTTTTCTCCCGCCTTACTTGTGTAAGCATGCGCTCGCCAGCCTTCAGCTGTCGTTGAGCATGTTGCTCCTCCGGATTCACTCCGGGATCGTCTGCAGAATCTATTGATTAGGTTATCATGCAAGCCAAATATTAACTGGTACATCTCGTTCTTTTCGATAGGAACAAGTGTTACCAGATGGGGCCTTCTGGGACTCCTCCATTTTCGCAACTGCGGCCCGTAGCTGGGCTTTGCACTCCTCCAGCTCTTGAGATAACTGGGTATTCTTCTCAGTAAGAACCTATGCAAATAATGATCCTTAAATCAGTTGTGCCAACTGTTTCAAGTCTCAGGGGCTACTGGTATATATATAATTATCAGATTTTCTTACCCGTATATCCTTTACATACTAGTCCGTGGCTCTGGCAAGACCATTCTGAGAAGCTCGGATGTACGCGTCCCCTGAGTTGAAGGCATCAAACGCCTCTTCAGAAAAACCGGGGTCACGGAGTACGGCCCGGCGACGCCTGTGCTTCATGGCACTCTCCACTTCAGAATTTGTGGCGGACAGCCTATCCGCATCCTCGGTAGGAGGAATATCCGGCGTTGTCCCCACGTTAGCATCTGCCTCCAAGTCCGGCTCTGGAGCTCGGCTAGTGGAGGCATGGCCGGCAGGCTCTCCGGATACGGTACGGCGAGCGTTTTTCCTGGTTTTAACCACGGACGTTATTATATTTTGAAGACAATAACCACGGAGCGGGGTTCTTTTTCATACCTCTGCGACAGCATCTCAGTCCTGACCGCCTTCCTTTTAAGCCTACCCGGTTTCGGTGCCCCTTGTTGGTGAGTCACTGCGGGTCTGGCATGGCGTCCTGAGGGCCTTCCCTGCAAGACACCATATGTGTGCGGTGGGTGAAGTGCGAAAAAGGGGATCCTTCTCGGAAGTTGGGACTCCGGTTTTACTTACATGCGATGCAGGGAGCAGTCCGGGATAATCGGCGGTGATGGCCACCAAGGCACCGTCATAGCTTAACTGATAAAACGTCCCGTCGATGAGCTCCACGAATATGTCTGGATCTTCTTTGAGTCCTGGATCGAGGGCTCGATCAGGGTCCTCCGGCTGTGGAGACGGGCTGTGAATCTCCCTCACAGCTTTTCATAGTTCCTGCTATGAAATAGCAAGGTAAATATTTATGACAAAGAAAGTGGGAAGGTTTGGAGTAAAAAGCAGCAGCTCACCCAATTTGGGGGGTTGTACATGGAGAATCCATCTCGTAGCATAATACGGATGAACTCCTCTTCCTCTCCCTTATATAAATCGGATAGTATTTTCGCCAGAGCGGCGGCAGAGTCTGGACCTTTACGCCGCAGCGGGTGGCATTGTCTTCTCCATTGAAGTGCCACATGGGTTGTCCCCGATATTGAAGTGGCTGCGCCCCCGCATTATACATATTGACATAACCTCGATTATTGTCAGTCATGATTCGGCCAGTGTCTTTATCCGGCTCATCAGGTAAAGGATCTCTCTATTATCTTCCTCCTGGGGGGCTCCGAGGGCGCCAGCTACGATGTTTCTTCAAAGGGGTATTGTTGAACTCAGGAAGGCCCATCCGAATAGGGTCCGGGAGAGGAACATTGTAGGATTGGAAGTATGTCTAGAGGGGGGTGATTAGACTACTTGACCAAATAAAACTTATCCTTTTCCCAATTTTAGTTCTTGGAAGATTTTAGCAACTTTGTACAAGTCAAGCAATCTTAACATAATTCAAGCAAGCATGCAAAGAGTATATGAGCAGAGGAAAGTAAAGCATGCAACTTGCAAGAATGTAAAGGGAAGGGTTTGGAGGATTCAAACACAATAGGAGACACGGATGTTTTTGTCGTGGTTTCGATAGGTGGTGCTATCGTACATCCACGTTAATGGAGACTTCAACCCACGAAGGGTAACGGCTGTGCGAGTCCACGGAGGGCTCCACCCACGAAGGGTCCACGAAGAAGCAACCTTGTCTATCCCACCATGGCCGTCGCCCACGAAGGACTTGCCTCACTAGGGTAGATCTTCACGAAGTAGGCGATCTCCTTGCCCTAACAAACTCCTTGGTTCAACTCCACAATCTTGTCGGAGGCTCCCAAGTGACACCTAGCCAATCTAGGAGACACCACTCTCCAAGAAGTAACAAATGGTGTGTTGATGATGAACTCCTTGCTCTTGTGCTTCAAATGATAGTCTCCCCAACACTCAACTCTCTCTCACAGGATATGGATTTGGTGGAAAGAAGATTTGAGTGGAAAGCAACTTGGGACGGCTAGAGATCAAGATTCATATGGTAAGAATGGAATATCTTGGCCTCAACACACGTGTTGGTGGTTCTCTCTCAGAAAAGGTAAGTTGGAAGTGTAGGTTCATTCTGATAGCTCTCTTCACGAATGAAGAGGAGGTGGAGGGGTATATATAGCCTCCACACAAAATCTATCCGTTACACACAACTTGCCAATCTCGGTCGGACCCAATTGATAAACTTGGTCGGACCGATTCAGCAAATCTAGTGACCGTTAGGATTTTCAGTGGGACCGACATGCAACTTGGTAGGACCGATATGGTCAGCGTTAGGGCATAACATAATCTCGGTGAGACCGATTACACAAACTCGGTGAGACCAATTTTGGTAATAAGCTAACCAGAGAGTTGGTCAGGTAAATTCGGTGGGACCGATTTGCTCATTTCGGTGAGACCAAAATGTTACGAAAGGGAAATAGAGAGTTTACATTGCAATCTCGGTGGGACCGATCGCTCATCTCGGTGGGACCGAAACGTTATGAAGGGAAACAGAGAGATTACAATCCCATCTCAGTGAGACCGAGATCCCTATCGGTGAGACCGATTTGCCTAGGGTTTGTGGCAGTGTCTAGGACATCTGAACTCGGTGGCGCCAGATAGAAAGAATCGATGGGGCCGAGTTTGACTTTTGGTTTAGGTCATATGTGGATGTGAGAAAGTAGTTGAGGGCTTTGGAGCATATCACTAAGCATTTTGAGAAAAGAGCCTCATTAAGCAACACCTCTTCCCTCCTTGATAGTATTGGCTTTTCCTATAGACTCAATGTGATCTTGGATCACTAAAATAGAAAATGTAGAGTCTTGAGCTTTGAGCTTGAGCCAATCCTTTTGTCCTTAGAATTTTGAGGGGTCCACTTTTCTCATCCATGCCATGCCAATCATTGAGCTTTCTTGAAATATTAATCTTGAAATAGCATTAGCACAATGAGCTATATGTTGTTAGGAATTACCAAAACCACCTAGGGATAGTTGCACTTTTAATCTCCCCCTTTTTGGTAATTGATGACAACATATAGATCAAAGCTTCAACAAATGATAATAAGAGTGAAAAACATTGTTGCTTTGAGAAGTATGTGAAAAGCAAGAGCTCCCCCTAAATTTGTGCGTAGTTTAATATTTGCTTTGGACTGCAAATGCACAATGAGTTAGGATCATGGGTTACTCTTCCATGTCACATACATCTTGGTGGAGTGCTCAAAATGATAATATTGAAATACATGCACTCATTACCAAGCAAAGTGAATGATCATATGGGGATATAAAAGGATAATGTCATCCAACAAGCATTAAGGTAGCATATGATCAAACACATGATCATCCAAGTATCACACAAAAGCATAAAGTATCTCAAACAAGCAAATAACAAAGTTCGACCACTAAACAACAAGAGAGAACAAAGAGAAACACTCTCTCTCGAAGCCTATGATCTATACATTTTATCCCCCTTTGGCAACAAGTTACCAAAAAGTTCATAGAAAATGCATAGTGCTAGAACGACTCTCAGGCTTGGTCTTCAGGTGGTGATGTAGATAAAACTCCAAGGACGAAGGCATCAGTTGATGTAGATGGAGCTGGTGGAGTGGGTGCTGGAGCTGGTGGCACTGAAGCTGTATCTGGTGCAGATGAAGTTGCTCTGGTGTCTGTAACTGGCACTGCAGCAGATCTCTGTCCTCTGGGCACTCTAGCAAAAGCATCAGTGGTAGACTTGCCCTTCTTCTCTTGCACTTCATCTTGAAGTTGCTCAACAACTGACTGTATCTCAGTGACCTTCACATCTAAATCATAGAACTTCTGCTCCATGATCCTCTCCAAGCTCTCCTGGTTTTGAGTCAGGGTGGCCAATCCCTTCTCAATCCTCAGAGTGGAGGCAATCAAGTAGCCAAGCTGATCTTGCTTGCTCTTCAGAAGATACTGAGATGCCTCATCAATGGTTGGCATCTTTGCAGCCTTTTCAGTCCTTGCCTTCTCCCTCTTTGCTTGTGCTTGCACGGAAGATGGTTCATTCTCATCCATCACCACAGTGTTGTCCTCAAAGTCTGGGTAGATGGGCATATGATCCTTGACACAGCTATGTGCCAGTGACCATCTTGGAGTTGATTAGCTCCTGGATCTGTGGGGCATACCCACAACTTCTCTTCTGATATGCAGCTGTTCTCTTTATAGTTTCCACAATTAGGCTCATGACTTTAAACTTTTGAGGCACATCAAATATGTGAAGCAGGTTAATTACATGGCCTCTAATCATCTTGTGATCACCTGACTTTGGCAATAGAGTGTGTCTGAGGATCCAGTTGATTGTTGGCAAACCTGACAGAAGGTAATGTACTGATCCAAATTTGTGTGTCTCAAGAGTAGCATCTGGGATCTCTCTGTACATATGTGCCATGGTGTTGTGATCCTTCTTCTTCTTGGCATACACATCCAAGTCATCTTCATTCTCCTTAGGAGCATTGATCAATTTTGCCCATTCTTCAACCGTTGACTGGTACCTAGTACCTTCAGACATCCAGACAATCCTTCCATCTGGGTAGAAATAAACTGTGGAGTAGAACTGCATAATAAGCTCATCATTCCACTTTGTGAGCTTCTGCCCACCAAAGTCCTCTACTCCACAACACTTGAAACTATCATAGACTCCAGGATAGTGTTCTTCATTTTCCCTGATGTACTCCCAGTCCACCCATCTCATATCACAGACTATAGGTTTCTTGTCAAGCAACACTGTCTCATAGAAGTCTTGTTGTTCCTTTGTATGGAACCTGTAGTCCATAGCTGTCGGCGTTCTGGGAACGGGGGTCCCCAGACTTGCCTGCCTACGGCCTGCGGCGTGGCTCAAAGGGGGGCCCAGCGTGGCCCATCTTCACCAGCACAAACCCAAGACCCTCGCGAGGGGCCAAGCCTCGCGGGGCGGATGACGCGGAGCTTCCTCAGGCGTGGCCTCGACAGGCTGGCTCACGAGGATGCGGAGAGATCAAGGCGGGGTACCTCACGAGGTGCCCCTGACGCAAACCATGACGACCGGGGGCGCCAGGCGGGTGCCAGCCCGCGCAGTGTCCTCCCTTCCTCTTTGGTGCAAACGGGGCAAGCGCAGCCGCGGAGTACCGAGGTATCAGGAAAACATTGCCATTTCGGTGCAACGAGACCAAGACCAGGAGGACTACGAGACGGAGGTCACCGTGGAGCCCAAGACGGCGTCATCACCAGAGCTTTGCGCAGGCAAAGACTACTTTTGTCAGGATAGCTAGTACTAGTTGTCCCCCTTCAAATTAGCCCGCCATTGTTGGCTCCCTTCCCGCTCGATATTTGGGAAGAGGACCAGGGCCTCTATAAATAGGACCAGCCACCCACAGAGCAAAGGGGGCAGAGAGGGAGAGACGGAAAAGAGAGAGAGAGAGAGAAAGGTGACTGAGCTCCTCCCAGCAGTTCATCACCCCAGCCAAGAACAGACCCTCGCGAGGTTGTTCTTCCTTATATTGTTCATCATCATCAGCCCAAGAGGCAATCCACCATACCACACACTGGAGTAGGGTATTACACCACAACGGTGGCCCGAACCAGTATAAACCCTGCGTCTCTTGTGTTGTTCTTTCCATAGTTTAGATCCTAGCAAGGCGGAGGGGTGCAGGTAGGTAGGAGGCAAAATCTCCGTGCGCACCCCAGTGTTCGAACCTCAAGGGTCTGCCGGAACCCGAAATCCAACATTTAGCGCGCCAGGTAGGGGTGCGCCGGAATCCATGTTCTACCGCTTCACGCCCCGTCGCATCGTCATGACCATGTCCGGCGACCAGGCGGGCAACTCAGATCCGTGGGCGGCGTGGCCCGCCCGTGCAGAGCCGCTTGCCTCGGGCGACCCCGTGCCCCAGGCAGCTCGCGGTCCGCAGGGCGCTGCGGGCCGTGGGCGATGCGGACAGTCTCCGACAGCTCTCACACCACGGCAGGCGCGGTCGGCAGCAAGGGCCTCCAATCACGCCGCGACCACAACACCGTACACCCGCAGGGAGCAGGCGAACTCGAAGGCCGCGCTCACAATGGCCCGAGAGCTGCTGTAGTGCAGGCTACTGGAGGGCGGACACGACGTACTGCTGGAGGGGTGGCGGAGCTCCTGGGCTTCGCCGCCTCGGGGGCTCACTCCTTCTCCACCCAGCTCCCATCTCGGGGGCTCTGCTCGCGCCCGCGGGCTCCAAGGCTACTCCAACGCCAGCGAAGATGTCAGCGCCGGACCGGCGGCGGCACTGCCCCCGCTCCCGGTCCGCGAAGAAGAAGGACTCGATGCGACCCACGACCCCAGTGGACATCCGCGCTGCCACCCCACGGTGGGTGCGTCAGGCAGGACCGCGTGGCATGCAGGGCATTACGGTGTGGCATTCGGGATGACGGCGCCGGAGGAATACGTGCCCCTCATGATGGACCGAGGACACCCACATGAGAGCGAACAAGGCTCGCTCCTCAGCCCAAGCTGGGGGGACGAGGCGCCAGAAGCTGAGCCTTTCCGGGAGCCCCAGGACGGTCCCACTGGCCACGATGGCGCCAACGATTATCGGGTACCGCTAATTTTTCAGGAGCAGGCATACGCTAACCATGGATCGCAGGAGGTGCAGGTCACCACAGCGAGCAGCTGCCCCACTCCCATAGTCTCCTGCCCCTCGGGAGGAGGGCGCGGGGGGCTGCAGGAGAGGGGCCGGGATCCGACATCACCACCGCGGCGTTCGGAGCAAGGTGCTCTCAGGAGGTAGGCCCTCCGCTAGGGAGGTGCCTCAGGGCCTGCCCCCGGCGGAGGACCCGTGGTCGTCGGGGGAACCGCTGGCGACCGCTCTACCCCATCGGCGGTGTCCTGGTTTCCGGTCGTCATTGATGGCACTAGAGTATGGCGCAAGGCGGGGCCCTCATCTGGCGATATGAAGCAAGGCCAGTACCTGTGAAGAAGGCCCAGTGCCTGTGAAGCTCGCTGCCCCGTGACACTCTCACGTAATAATGAGTGGGGATGTACACGCCCCAGAGTCTCGGGGGTGCTGGCCTCAGGCCCTGGGGCTCCCTCCCACGCCCAGTGGCAGCACTTAGCTCCGCTCTGGTGAGAAGACGTCCAAGATTAGACTAGGTGCCAGACGTGGCCTTTTGTTTGCTTTCGTTGCTTTGCCCTTTGGTTGCCGCTTTCCCTCGCTGGATTCAAGTTGGATTCGAATTTGAGATTTGCGTGTGTTCGGGGAAGGGGTGCTTAGTCTCGTTCGTGCAATTTCTCGCGTTTTGGTTACCGCATCGCCTCAGCTTCCTCCCCTCGTGAGCCCCTCACAAGCCGGGTCAGGCCTAGCTTGCGCGCAGCCCAGACTGCCGCCGACGTGACCTCTCAGGAGGGTGTTTTACTGCAGATCCTACGAACCCAATCAGGGAACACTCGAAACACCACAACCCCCCGCGGGCTGCCTCAGGGCCAGCACGGGACAAAGGTAAATTAGCCGATCAGCGCGTCGCTTGGGCCAACCACTTGACGCGGGCGCATGGGCGATGTAGCGTCTACTAATGCGATGAACACAAGTTTTACATAAGGGGCTCCCCCTCCAAAATGCTCTCACTGCAATTAGGCCAAAACCTGAGTTCTATTCATGCAGGGTAAGGAAGTAGGAGCGATGCACAATTAGTCGGATGAATCCCCCAATGCGTTCTCTAGAGCACCACCCGAGCCGTTGCTGGCGTCGCTGAACTCGCCATCGCTGTCCGCGCCGCCGCCAGCGGCGTCAGGGCCGTTCATCACGCCGCCCTCGTCGGCCGCCACGATCGCGTCGTCGTTGTCTGAAGCGAAGGCCCTGATAAGAGCGTCCACGTTGTCCTCCACCCAGTGCACCAGGTCACCTCGGACGGCCTGGGGGACTGGGGCGATGGCGGCGTCAAAATCGAAGTGGGTATCCATGTCCTGGAGGTGCCTGAAGACGCGAGAAAAGGCGCGCCCAAGCAGGCCGCGGCTCCTCTCCTCCACCAACCTGTCAGCCCTGACCGACCGCGCCTCCAGCTGCGTCACCACGTCGGTGAAGAACTGAAGATTGCCAGCATAGTTGACTGCGTGCGGCTCGCCAACAGCCGCCTCGCAGATGTTGCCCAAGGCTGCGTTGGCTCTCTCCCGGAGCATGGCAAGCATGGGGCCGTGCTCATGCTCCAGGATCCGCCGCTGACGGATCTCGTCCACGTTCTGGCCTGCGACAACATCAGCCTCTTCCACCTGCTGGCGGAGAAGGAGCACCTCGGCCTGAGAAGCGGTTAACTCACCTTGCACCACCTCAAGAGCAGCCCGGAAAGCGTCGGCCCACCGCGTCGCCTCCTCCAGCTTGGCCCTCAAGGCAGCAGTCCTGCCTTCAGCTTCAGCCCGAATCAACCCCAGCTTCTCGTTGAACTCGTGCTCGAGGTTCAAATGCGCCATCGCCACTCGGCGTGCGACCTCCTCCAGAACGTGGGATTCCCGTGCGGCAACATCATCCTTCGCCTGCGTCACCAATCACTCCCTCGTCTCCAGACGCTCGTACTCACGGGTGCGTTCGGTGGCTTCCAGCGTCAGCGCCTCCTCATGCTTCCGGAGCTCTACAGAGTCGCCGGAGGCCACCTTCATCGACGCGAGAGCTGCCTCGCGCAGCTCCACCTGCTCCTCCAGTGAGTGGCACCAGGCCAGGAGCTCCCGAGCCCGCTCCTCCGCCGCCGCTCGCCGCCGGTCAGCTTCCCGAGCCTCCTCAGCGGCCCAAGATCAGGCCTCACGAGAGGCCACCAGCGATGCCTTGGCCTCTGCGTCATCAAGATCGCGCTGACGATGCACAAGGGCGATGGCGCCCTCCAGCTCGGGCCTCTCTGCAGCCAGGCGCAGGCCCTCGGCCTCAAGATGCGCGTCTTCATCGGCAAGCTCCTCTCCAAGCAGGCTTACCGCGTCAGCCGCCCTTCGAAGGAATCCTTGGCAGAGGGCGTGACGCTCCCGAGCACGCTCGAGCACGTCCTCCACACCATCATCTGCCCCAAGCAAGCGTCGGGGGCCGCGAGCCAGCACTCCCCCTCCGGGCTGGGGGCTGGGGGCTGGCACCCTCGCGACGGCCGGGCACGCCGTGTCAGAAGCCCGGCCGGGCGCCAGCCCGTCCCCAGGTGAAGAGCGTAGGAAGCGCCTCAGCCGATCGCAGTCCACGACCAGGCGAGAAGCCCACGGCAGGCTGGCTATGCCACGAGAAGGCCCGTGAAGGATTGCGAGGTGCACGGGGCCACGATACGCCTCAGGACGGTTTGCCTCGTCAGTCACCCTCACCACAAGGGCTCCACTGCTTGGAGTGCTTGAGGATGGTGGAGGGGGCAAAGCCAAGAGGGACGGCTCCTCAGCCGTCTCCGCTAGCTCGGTTGGAAGGGGCCTGCGGAGCAAGAGTTAGTAGGAGCAACAAATGGATCGGGAGCTGGGAAAGGAGAAGGCTTACTCATCAGTGGCGAAGTACTTCCTACGCTTCAGCAGGCGACAAGGGTAATCGTCGCCCAGGGCCTCCCTTCTCTTCCGGAGGGCCTGAAAGTCCACGCAGAAGCGGCCTAAGAGTCGGGCGCAGGGATCAACCTGCGACAAAGATGGAGCGGCAAGGCGATCCGCGTCAGGGACGCCTGCCTGGCGTGCGCCGCCAATCGCCTCGCCAAGAGAAGCCGCCGGAGCCTCGGTGGCCTCGGTCGAAGGCGCAGAGGGCAGCTTCTTTTCACCCTCAGCCTCGGCGGCACGGGCCCCGATAACTGCTTCCTCACGATCCTCGCCCGGCGCTGTCACCCCGTCGGGAGCCCCCTCGGCCTCTGGCGCCTCGTGCCTCCCTGCTCCGCCACTTGAGGAAGAGTCGCCTGGGCTGACTGGAAGGGCAGTCACCACCACTGGGTTCTCACGAGGCCCCTGAAGGCTGGCGGGGCACGGCCCCCACTCATCGAAGATAGGCATCTGCCTCACAAAATCGCCCCCGCTCTGGCAGAGGTACAGCAAGGCCCCTCCCTGCTGGATACTGCCAGGGTTGGGGTCCCCCGTCAGGGTCAAGAGCGCCGTCCTCAGCACTTCAGGCGTCAGGTCCTCTTCCTGGAGCCTCATACGATCATCGCGCCCGCTGAAGGCCCACATCCGGCGGGAGTGGCGCTGGAGAGGAGCGACGCGGCGTAGCAGGAACTCCTTCACCACCTTGGGCGTTGTCGCGCCAAGCGACCTCAAGAACGCGAAGCGGTGCCAGACGAAGACGAGCTGGGGGCTCTCAAGCGTCTCCTGGCCCCAGCCCGAATTGGGGATAGCAGGCGAAGTTGGCTCTGATAGCAGGGGGCTGGGCACCCCAGCATCCACATACAGCCACTGCTCGCGGAACCCAGCCGCGGGCGGAGGGAGCTTGAAGTCAATCCCAGAGGCCGCCGTCTCAGGCGCGGCAACGAAGCTCACACACGCCCAGCATTGGGTAGGGTCAACAAGGCGCAACGAGAAGAAGTGGCGCAGCAAGGCAACCGAAGGAAGGATGCCCATCATAGCCTCGCAAACAAAGGCGAAGACCGAAAGGAGAGTGATGGATTCAGGACCCAGATGCATCATGTGGATCTGATAATGGGAGAGCACGGCATTGAAGAAATTAGAAAAGGGAGGAACCAGACCCGCCCACAGGGCGTCGGCAAAATACGGGACCTCAGTGGCTATCCTGCCGATGGAGAAGTGGGACGCGGGCCAGGCCGTCGTCCTCCGGCATTCATTGAAGATGGTGGCCAGAGCCAAGATGACCTTGCCCAAGCCCTCGGCGGGGGCCGCCAACGGCGGCGGGCAAGGCGGAGACACGGGTTTCTCCCCTCTTCCCTTCTTCGTCGGAGCCATGGCAATGGGAGGGGGGAAAGGTTCAAGATCGAATTGAAAACAGAAACCAGAGTTCGAGCGGAAGAAGGACAGAGGGCGCTCGAGCAACCAAACAGGGGAACGACTGTGTACAACTACGGGTCTGCCTAGCATGGCGCAAAATAAGGAGGGCGTGGGGGAACAGTGCCGCCCACGTCCAATCAACCGCCACGCGGCGCCCGAGGCCGCAGGCTGTTAGGGCCCGCGGCGCTTCGCTCTTGCCCTTCCGCCTCCCTACACGGCCAAGTCCGGGCGCGCCTTGGGCCCGGGGGCTACTGTCGGCGTTCTGGGAACGGGGGTCCCCAGACTTGCATGCCTGCGGCCTGCGGCGTGGCTCAAAGGGGGGCCCAGTGTGGCCCATCTTCACCAGCACAAACCCAAGACCCTCGCGAGGGGCCAAGCCTCGTGGGGCGGACGACGCGGAGCTTCCTCAGGCGCGGCCTCGTCAGGCTGGCTCATGAGGAGGCGGAGAGATCAAGGCGGGGTACCTCACGAGGTGCCCGTGACGCAAACCATGACGACCGGGGGCGCCAGGTGGGTGCCAGCCCGCGCAGTGTCCTCCCTTCCTCTTTGGTGCAAAGGGGGCAAGCGCAGCCGCGGAGTACCGAGGCATCAGGCAAAGGTTGCCATTTCGGTGCAATGAGACCAAGACCAGGAGGACTACGAGACGGAGGTCACCGTGGAGCTCAAGACGGCATCATCACCAAAGCTTTGCGCACGCGAAGACTACTTTTGTCAGGATAGCTAGTACTAGCTGTCCCCCTTCAAATTAGCCCGCCATTGTTGGCTCCCTTCCCGCTCGATATTTGGGAAGAGGACCAGGGCCTCTATAAATAGGACCAGCCACCCACAGAGCAAAGGGGGCAGAGAGGGAGAGAGGGAAAAGAGAGAGAGAGAAAGGTGACTAAGCTCCTCCCAGCAGTTCATCGCCCCAGCCAAGAACAGACCCTCACAAGGCTGTTCTTCCTTGTATTGTTCATCATCATCATCCCAAGAGGCAATCCACCATACCACACACTCGAGTAGGGTATTACACCACAACGGTGGCCTGAACCAGTATAAACCCTGCGTCTCTTGTGTTGTTCTTTCCATAGTTTAGATCCTAGCAAGGCGGAGGGGTGCAGGTAGGTAGGAGGCGAAATCTCCACGCGCACCCCACTGTTCGAACCTCAAGGGTCTGCCGGAACCCGAAATCCGACAACAGCAGTTCTTCTCCTGACTGCATAGGGATCAGTCAATCTCCACTGTCTGAGTCCTGCATCCTTCCTGAGCTTCATGTCCTCAGCTACTGGATGAGCATCATTGTGATCTGGAATTTTGGGCTTCAACTTCCTCAAGACATGTGATTCATCATCTTCTTCTTCTATAGCAGCTTCAGGCACTGGGGCCTTGTTCTTCTCTGCAGCTGGAATATTCCTTGTACACCTCTTGGGTGCAGCTTTGGGTTTTGGAGCAGCTGCCTTGGGAGCTTCTTTGGGCTTAGATGGAGCAGCCCCTGATCTTATAGCATCTCCCATAAGCTTTTGAGCTTTAGGTGCTTGTGCAGCAACCTCTTCCTCTTCATCTTCCATCATTGAGGGCTTCCCAATTACTCTAGCAGTGGTCTTGTTGACCCTTTCTTTCCTCTTCTTACCATCTCCAGTTTCCTTGGGTTCAAGAGTGAACTCCATTGTTTCTCCTGTGGCAACTTTCCTTGCCTTAGACATGGGCTGTCTTCTTGCTGGCATCTTAGTCTTCAGACCTGGCTTAGTTGCAGCAGCTGTGCCATATTCCTTTTTCAGGACTTTCCTCTTTGAGGTGGCCTCTTCCTCAATAGCCACATAGTCCTCATCCTCAGAATCTGAGGTTCTCTTCTTTCTGGTCCTGGTGGCTACCTTAGGCAAGTTATTGGGGGTACTCCTGCTTCCATCATCATAGCTGCTAGAGGGACTAGTGCCCTCACTCATGTGAACTTTCTCCTCAGACTTGTTCTGACTGTTACTCTGATATGACATGATGAAAACACTGACAGCAAACACTGTGAATAGATATAGATGAAATAGATTGGATGAGCATCACAAAGTGCAGAGGTTTTTGCAAAAGAATGAGTCAAAAAAATAGTTTTAGTTTTCCACAGAAAGCATTTTGGATCTACCGATTTGAAAACTCGGTGATACCGAAGCAGCTGTTGGAACCTAAACTAGTGAACTCGGTCAGACCGAGTCACAGTTCGGTGGCACCGAGACAGCTAGGGTTTCACAAAGAATTGAACTCGGTCACACCGATTTGCAATTCTTGGTCAGACCGAGAATCACATCTGCAATGGCCTTAGCCAAATCGGTGGAACCGATTTCAACAACTCGGTTGGTCCGAGAAGATTTCGGCAGAAACCTAACCCTAAATTTTCAATCCACAACTAAACTACAGAGTGATTTCGCTGGATAGAGTGATCTCAATCGTGGCAAGATACATGGAAAAACAATGTGCTAGGAATAGGAGTGAGATTAGCACAAGGAACAAGTCCATACCCTAAGTGCAGCGATGGACCTGCTACGGCGGCAACGACGGAGACGATTTCCATTGACGGTGGCGGAGATCAGCGGCGGGAGGCATCTGGCGATGAGAAGGATGATCCGGAGACCCAGGGAGGCAGAGCAGGCTGAGCGCGGGCGAAGGGGTTCAGAGAATTTTCCAAATTTTGGCTCGGGGATATATATAGCCTGACCCTGTCGGTGTGACCGAGTGGAACAACTCGGTTGCACCGAGATTGAAAACCTAGATCGACTTAGTGATCTTGGTATGACCAAAATGGATGAATCGGTCAGACCGAAACGCACAAAGAAGTTTTGGAAGTTTAAGTCTATGACGAATCGGGGACTCCGAGTGCTCCTCACACGGAGTGGTTCAAATCTGACTTGATCAAACTTTGTGATGTAGCATGAATAGAGTTTGAGACGAGAAAAGCATAGATAGCTAGAGAAGGTTCTTAGGCATTCTTGTCCATCCACTTGGCAAAAGAAAAAGGAACCAAACAATCAAAACAACAAGTGGATGTCCTCGAATGAGTAAATTATGCAACCAACTTGCTCACACAATAAAATGACAAATGAAATATGTGGCAAAGCATGCACAACCAATTATAGCATCTATCAAGCAATTGGCGATTACTAGGTCATCTATATATGAGTATATTGGCTTAGGAGTCAAATGAGAACATTTGATCATAGGTCATACTCATTGTTTAAGCACAAGTGGGGTTACCACTTTTACATAAAGTGTTGTTGTGTTCACACCATTAGAGTTGCTTTAGCTCAATTCTTAGAGTAAAGATCCCCCTAGATGTGAGATCCCCCCTAAGAGGGATGAACTAACCTTGGGTTTTGTCAATGATGACTTCATGTAAGTGTTGAAGATGTGGATGCTCAATGTTGATGTAGATCATTTGGAGCAATCCTTTGGAGTGAGTTGCACTATCAATACCTACACGGGTTAGTCCCACAAGGAACAAACAAGGATATCCATAGACATAGAGTGATGCACACACAAGATGATGTCTATGAAAGAATTAGGTTACCATGTCCCTTGTCTTACCAATAAGAGGGTTTGTGACTCCTTGAACTAGTGCAAGATGTGGAAGTTGATTTCACTTGTTCTTGCCAAAATGATAAGAGTGAAGTATGTTGGCGGAGTCACCCTCGGGAATTCTCCAGTTCTTCTTCTTCGGGATCCATATCATCTTGATGGGAATCCTTGGAGTTGTAGTCGTACTTGATGAAGTAGAACTTGATATAGTCTTGGGAACCCACTTGACCAAGGCCTTAGGAGCTTCTTGAAATGCATTAATCTCCTCTTGAAGCTTATCCTTGCCTTTTTGCTTGTGGTCTTGTGGTGGAAGATCATCTTGAGCTTGTGTCCCTTTGAAGGAAGTAGGATCATACTTATTTTGTTGAGGAACAAACTTTGTCTTGGGGTATTGATCTTCTTCCCACTCAACTCCATTGGCATTGAACTTCCGTTCAAAACCAACACCTTGGTACTTCCGGTGTCTTCCTTGCTTGCGTACAATTTCCTCGAATTGCTTACTCCCGGCAAGGCTCTTGTAAACACCTTTCTCTATAATTCCCTTCAATAAGCTATTTTCTTGCTCAAGTGTAACTTGTCTAAGAGAATAATTAGGGGAATCAAGAGAACTACTAGAAGCAACAACATTGGATTTAGCATGATTATTGTTACTACTAGAGGAAGAATCTTTCTTGTTCTTGTTACTAGACTTGACTTGAGGCATGTAAGTGGATAAGAGTAAACGCTTGGCAATGTAAGAAGAACTTTTCTTGCGAAGATCATCATTGATTGCTTTTGAGAACTCATGCTCTTGCTCAAGGTTGAGATTTTCAAAACGTAATTTCTCACGAGTGCTTAAAAGTTCTAGATGATCTCCTAAGATAGTTTCATGAGCTAACTTAAGAGTGCTTAGTTCTTTAATTGGAAACTCAATCTTCTCCTTATCATTGCCATTCTTTTTATCTTGATTAGCATGATTAATTGATGTTTCATCATAGTATTCATCACTAGAGTTGTCAACAAGTAAATCATCATCACTTAACAAGTCCTCTTCATCACTATTGAAATCAACATACTCGGGGTGTGATACCTTTGGGCCTTTAGCCATGAAGCATCTTCCAAGTCCTTCATTTGGTGAATCAAATATGTCATAGGAGTTGGTTGACACAAGTGCTAGACCGGCAACACCTTCATCTTAAGTATATTCGGAGTCGGAGTGATAGCTTCTCTCTGAGTGATTATCGGAGTCGGAGCCCGATACCCATTCACTAACATGAGCTTGATGTCTTCGTTTTGTGTAGCTCCTTGATGACTTGTCCTTCCTTTCTGAATCCTTGCTTCTCCAGGATGTTCTTTGTTCATAATGATCATCTCTACTCCTTCTCTCTCTTGATGGTGATTCTTCTCTTCTACTTCTTCTTTTTGGAGAATCTTCTCTTCTCTTGTAGGGTGCCGTACACTCATTGGAATAGTGTCCGGGTCTTCCACAATTGTAGCAATTTCGCTCTCAACTAGAAGATCTTTTGTCATTGTAGGACCTTGACTTGGAACTTCTCTCTTTGCTTCTACTCTTGTAGAACTTGTTGAAGTTCTTCACCATTAGGCTCAATTCTTCATTGAAGGTTTGTTTCTCACTTGATGATGTGGGAGCTTCACATGAGGCTTTGTAAGCACCACTTGACTTGTTATGGAGCTCCTCCTTATCCTTGAGTGACATCTCATGAGCAACAATTCTTCCAATGACTTCCGTTGGCTTGAGATCTTTGTAATTGGGCATCATTTGGATCAATGTGCATACGGTATCATATTTTCCGTCCAAAGCTCTTAGGATCTTCTTGATGATGAATTTCTCGGTCATCTCTTCACTTCCTAAGCCGGCGATCTCATTTGTGATAAGAGCAAACCTAGAGTACATTTCAGCGACACCTTCACCATCCTTCATTTTGAACTTGCCAAGCTGACTTTGAAGCACATCCAACTTGGATTCCTTGATGGAGTCTGTACCTTCATGCATATCAATCAAAGTATCCCAAATTTCCTTTGCATTCTCAAGACAGCTGATTTTGTTGAATTTTTCGGGGCACAATCCGTCGAAGAGGATATCACAAGCTTGAGCATTGTATTGCAGCATCTTCAACTCTTACGCGGTAGCTTCACGGTTCGGTTCTCTCCCATCAAAGAATTCACCTTGCAAGCCAATACACACAATAGCCCATACGGCGGGGTTATGTCCAGGAATATGCATTTTCATCTTATGCTTCCAACTAGCAAAATTAGTACCATCAAAGTAAGGACCTCTACGGTGGTAATTTCCCTCGCTAGACGCCATACTCTCCTAGGTTGTGGAACCAAGGCTATGACTACCAAAAGCTATGGAAATCAAAGGAAATGGAGACCAAGGCTCTGATACCACTTGTAGGATCGAAAGTATGTCTAGAGGGGGGGGGGGTGATTAGACTACTTGACCAAATAAAACTTATCCTTTTCCCAATTTTAGTTTTGGCAGATTTTAGCAACTTTGGACAAGTCAAGCAATCTTAACAAAATTCAAGCAAGCATGCAAAGAGTATATGAGCAGCGGAAAGTAAAGCATGCAACTTGCAAGAATGTAAAGGGAAGTGTTTGGAGGGTTCAAACGCAATAGGAGACACGGATGTTTTTGTCGTGGTTCCGATAGGTGGTGCTATCGTACATCCACGTTGATGGAGACTTCAACCCACGAAGGGTAACGGCTGCGCGAGTCCATGGAGGGCTCCACCCACGAAGGGTCCACGAAGAAGCAACCTTGTCTATCCCACCATGGCCGTCGCCCACGAATGACTTGCTTCACTAGGGTAGATCTTCACGAAGTAGGTGATCTCCTTGCCCTTACAAACTCCTTGGTTCAACTTCACAATCTTGTTGGAGGCTCCCAAGTGACACCTAGCCAATCTAGGAGACACCACTCTCCAAGAAGTAACAAATGGTGTGTTGATGATGAACTCCTTGCTCTTCTGCTTCAGATGATAGTCTCCCCAACACTCAACTCTCTCTCACAGGATATGGATTTAGCGGAAAGAAGATTTGAGTGGAAAGCAACTTGAGAAGGATAGAGATCAAGATTCATATGGTAAGAATGGAATATCTTGGCCTCAGCACAAGTTTAGGTGGTTCTCTCTCAGAAAAGGTAAGTTGGAAGTGTAGGTTCATTCTGATGGCTCTCTTCACGAATGCAGAGGAGGTGGAGGGGTATATATAGCCTCCACACAAAATCTAACCGTTACACACAACTTGCCAATCTCGGTGGGACCGAATTGATAAACTCGGCTGGACCGATTCAGCAAATCTAGTGACCATTAGGATTTTCGGTGGGACGGACATGCAACTCGGTAGGACCGATATGGTTAGGGTTAGGGCATAACGTAATCTCGGTGAGACCGATTACACAAACTCGGTGAGACCGATTTTGGTAATAAGCTAACCAGAGAGTTGGTCAGGTAAACTCGGTGGGACCGATTCGCTCATTTCGGTGAGATCAAAATGTTACGAAAGGGAAACAGAGAGTTTACATTGCAATCTCGGTGGGACCAATTGCTCATCTCGGTGGGACCGAAACGTTACGAAGGGAAACAGAGAGATTACAATCCCATCTCGGTGAGACCGAGATCCCTATCGGTGAGACCGATTTGCCTAGGGTTTGTGGCAGTGGCTATGACATCTGAACTCGGTGGCGCCGGATAGAAAGAATCGGTGGAGCCGAGTTTGACTTTTGGTTTAGGTCATATGTGCATGTGAGAAAGTAGTTGAGGGCTTTGTAGCATATCACTAAGCATTTTGAGCAAGAGCCTCATTAAGCAACACCTCATCCCTCCTTGATAGTATTGGCTTTTCCTATGGACTCAATGTGATCTTGGATCACTAAAATAGAAAATGTAGAGTCTTGAGCTTTTAGCTTGAGCCAATCCTTTTGTCCTTAGCATTTTGAGGGGTCCACTTTTCTCATCCATGCCATGCCAATCATTGAGCTTTCCTGAATTATTAATCTTGAAATAGCATTAGCTCAATGAGCTATATGTTGTTAGGAATTACCAAAACCACCTAGGGATAGTTGCACTTTCAAACGTCCTCCATATAAAACCACTCCGAAGGCCAGTCTTCGGATGTCTTCTTCGGAGTACCGAACAGGTATCCGGTCCTAGTGATGCGCCATATTTCGGCTCCGCCCACTTGAAATATCGACCCCTTCTGTGTACGGGGCACGAGGCAGAATAGCCTCTTCCATAGCTCGAAATGAGCTTCGCAGCCCAGAAACAGCTCGCAAAGGGCAACGTAGCCTGCGATGTGTAATATGGAGGCGGGAGTAAAGTTATGCAGCTGGAGGCCATAGAACTCCAGGAGCCCGCAGAGGAATGGATGGATTGGAAATATGAGTCCCCTCAATAAATAAGGGACGAGGCATACCTGCTCTCCTGTGGATGGGTTGGGAAAGCTTTCCGCTTGCTCCCCACCATTATAAGTGGCTAGTCCGGCTGGGACGGGGACCATGTACGCAGGAGGGAGAAACCCCTGGGTCTGCAACTCTAGTAGTTGTCTATGGGGAACAGAACACTTCTCCCAACTACCTGGCTTAGGGCTACGGGGGCGAGAGGAGGAGCTGCGGTGGCCGGCCATGATGGGATGGATTTTTCCGGGCACGCTCCGATGGATACTCGCTGTGGGAAGGTGGTGTGATCTGGATCTGAAGATCCCCAACTGTTTAAATAGATGATTCATCTACCTGGTTAGGGTGGTAAATGTAAAAACACCCCGACCTCTCGCATTCGCTCGACACGTGGAAGATAGCCATTATTAAGGCACAGAAGCCGAGGAGTGCAACATTCATGGGAGGCCGGACACAACTCGTTACGATAGGTACTCAGGATTTGGAGGAGAACCCGCCTTGCAATGCCGAACACAATCTGCGCGCCGGACTCATCGTCATTGAAGCCTGGTTTGGGGGCTACTGAGGGAGTCCTGGATTAGGGGGTCCTCGAACAGCCAGACTATATACTTTGGCCGGACTGTTGGACCATGAAGATACAAGATTGAAGACTTCGTCCCGTGTCCGTATGGGACTCTCCTTTGCGTGGAAGGCAAGCTTGACGATTCAGATATGTAGATCTCCTCCCGTGTAACTGACTCTGTGTAACCCTAGCCCCTCCTGTTTTTATATAAACCGGAGGGTTTTAG
This sequence comes from Triticum urartu, assembly GCF_003073215.2. Classification (NCBI taxonomy): domain Eukaryota; kingdom Viridiplantae; phylum Streptophyta; class Magnoliopsida; order Poales; family Poaceae; genus Triticum; species Triticum urartu. The sequence goes on from NC_053025.1 coordinate 427,444,752, forward strand.
TCCGTAGGACAACAAAAATCATACCACAGGCTAGCTTCTAGGGTTTAGCCTCTCCGATCTCGTGGTAGATCAACTCTCGTAATACTCATATCATCAAGATCAATCAAGCAGGAAGTAGGGTATTACCTCCATCGCGAGTGCCCGAACCTGGGTAAACAATGTGTCCCCTGCCTCCTGTTACCATCCGCCTTAGACGCACAGTTCGGGACCCCCTACCCGAGATCCGCCGGTTTTGACACCGACACCAGCATTTCCCTAAGGACGGTCCTCACAAGGCTGATCCCTCGAGGGGCCCTTGCGAGGCTGGCCTTGCCAGTGATCCTCACGAGGCTGATCACGCCAGTCCGGGCGGGGGTCGCGGTTGTCCCAACGTCCCCCACCTCGGCCTCCTCCATGGCCTTAGCCGCGGTCGTTGCGCTCGGGGCACCGACCAAGGCACCCGTCTCGGATGGCCCTGAGCTCTTGGCAGTCATTGGTGTTGTAGCTGTGCACATTGTGGAAGACGCAGAATGGGCGGCTGCCCATGGAAGACTTCGGGTGATCACAGTCGCGCTTCATCTCAGGTTCGGCCATGAGCACAGCTGGGCCCTTGCTCTTCACATCCTTGGCCTTGGCCTTCTTATCTTCTGGATCGGCCTCTAGGAGCCCAAGGAGGGAGAGGCGGCCTTCCTCGGCACTCGCGCATCTGGTTGCCATGTTGAACATCTCCAGAGCCGAGCACAGGTCCTCATGTATGGCGAGCTCTTCCTTCATCTTGATATCCCGGATGCCATCACTGGACACTGAAATGATGGCCTCATCCGACACCTTGGGAATCTTGAGGCGAACGTTGGTGAAGCGCTGAATGTATTTGTGCAAGGTCTCCCCTAGCTGCTACTTGTTGCACCGCAGGTCACCCGCAGCAGGGGCGCGTTCACGAGTGCCTTGGAAGTTGGCGATGAAGTGCTCTCGCATTTCATCCCAGGAGGAGATCGATCCCGCGGGGATGTTCAGGAGCCATGAGCGCGCGCCATCCTTGAGGGCCATGGGAAACCAGTTCGCAATGACCTTCTCGTTGCCGTTGGCCACCTAGATGCTCAGCTCGTAGAGCTGGAGGAACTCGGCAGGGTTAGGAGTGCCGTTATAGCGTGGAGGCAGGTCTGGCTTGAACTTCCTAGCCAGACGATGCAACGCAGCTCCGGGGTGAACGTGCGGCAGCCCACCGTGCTCACGAGAGCCCACTGTAGAGGGGGAGCCTGGTCTTGGCGCTCGCGCACCGCTGCCTCGGGCAGCACACGGTCTTGACGTGGCAGTGCTAGGAGCGCACGCGCCTCTCCTTGGGGCCGTTGCACCACTTGGCAGCTTTCTTTGTCGCGCACCGGTGCCCTGCACGGCGGGTCACGCCGAGGGGGCTCACGCCTTGGCTCGAGGACGACATCTTGCCTGGGAGGTGGAGGAGGCGCACCATGGGCCATGTCGCCCTCAAGAGGCGGCGGGGGAGGCATCGAGCGAGACGGCACAGGGGCCTCCCCAGCGGCACTGACAAGCTCGGCGATGCGGTCCAGCCAGTCCTCGTAGAGGTCATCGGTTGGGCGATAAAGCAGAAGCTCGTGTGCCATGAGCAACACAGCCCGTGTGTTCGCCGGCCCGTGACGAGCATGAGAAGACGAAGCAGCCGCCGAAGTCAGTGATGGAGTGGCGGTGCGTCCATCACGCTGCACAGAAGGCTGGAACGACAAAGCGTACTGCTCATGGGCCGCGGGGCCAGTGGTGGCGTTGGCCGCAGGCGATGGGAATGACGGGGGGCGCCGTCGCTCGCAGGTGCTGTCTGGGTGACGCAGGCGGTGAGGGCAGCCCGACACTCAGTACGGACTCGACGAGCGTCGGCCATGAGGACGACGGAACGGTGGAGAATTGGAAGGTGCGAGAGAGGCTCCGACGCAACCCTACCTGGCATGCCAAATGTCAGATTCGGGGCTCCGCAGACCCAAGAAAGAGTCAAACTATGGGGTGCGTGCGAATAACTCAATCTCCCCACCCTACCAACTCGACACTCCCATAGCCTAGCTCAATGAACGGGAAAGGGAAGGGACACGACAGTTTACCCAGGTTGGGGCCACCTTGCGGTGTAAGACCCTACTCCTGCTTTGTGGTGGATTAGCCTCACGGTGGGCTGAGGATGACCTAATACAGATGAAGAACAACCTCAGGAAGTATGTTGTGTTGGTTTGACCTGGTAAGGGTTCGGATCGATCCATCGCCTTGGTCCTCGCAGTGGCTAACTTATATTCATAGTGACCTTGATCCTCTTCCCCCAAAATGAAGGCGGGAAGGGATCCCACAATGGCCAAGTTTGAAGGGAGACAAATAGTACATCTTATCCTAACGAAAGGTGGTCTTCGCCTGCAAAGCTTCTGGTCGTGACGTCGTGGTGGGCTCAGCGATGACCTCCGTCCCGCCATCCTGGTGGTCTTCGTCTTGTAGCACAAAAATGGAAACCTTTGGCTGATTCCTCGGGACTCCGCGCCTGCACTTTCCTCCTTAGAACCAAAGAGGAAACATGCTATACTACGCCCGCTGGCACCCGCCTGGCCGTGGTCATCATCGCTTACATCATCCGAACCTCTTGAGATGGACACTTGCATAGGAATCTCCGCTCCTCAGGAGCCAACCAAGGGAGGTCGCTCCCTCTGGAGGTCTTTGCATCATCCGCCTAACGAGGCTTGGCCCCCCACGAGGGTCTTGTGTTCTCGATGCTGAAGATGGGCCGTACCAGGCCGTTGACGGAGCCACGCCGTGGGCCGCAGGCAGGCAAGTCTGGGTACCCTGGTTCCCAGAACATCAACATAGTGATGATGTGCCATCTTCGGCCTTCATCCACGACGACGGCGACGAGATGGTTGAGCTTGAGATTTTCCCTTCGATCATGGTGACATATGATGACTTGAGTGACTTGTTCCACCATATTGAGAGTGAGAGTGACTTCACCACTAGCCCCATATATGACGAGTTTCCCCATTTCCCATGTGAGGAGAGCCACAACCCCCACCACTTGAGTGAGATGAGTGACTCCACCATATGTGAGTTTGAGTGCACCTACTTTAAGGGAGTGAGTAAGCCACCACATAGAGAGAGTGTGATAGTTGATAGGTCATGTGAGGACATTTTGAACTATAACGACTTAACCTCTACCTCTATTGTGTCTTCTTATTTGGTGCTAGGTCCCATATATGATGACGCGCCGATACTCGACGACTTCGTCCTACCTTTGGACAAGACGATGGCCATGGTGGAATATGATGCACCACACACATGGTTCCATCAAGTTGATCATGATGACCACCATTTGGTCTTTGCCACCTCACCTACACCACATGAGTGGAATGACAAAGGTAACATAGGTGAAGGGGATGATCTAGTCCCACTAGTGGACATGCTTGACATTGATTGCTTGCATGATGTCGATCCCCCTATTGACATGCTTCATGCTAGTATGATTTCCCCATGTGATGATTTACCCATTTATGATGAGTTTGATGATTGCTACGTCTTGAGCTTGCGTTGGTTTTCCCCGAAGAGGAAGGGATGATGCAGCAGAGTAGCGTAAGTATTTCCCTGAGTTTTTGAGAACCAAGGAATCAATCCAGTAGGAGGCCATGCTCAAGTCCCTCGTACCTGCACAAAATGATAGCTACTCGCAACCAACATGATTAGCGGTTGTCAATCCCTTCACAGTCACTTACGAGAGTGAGATCTGATAGATATAATATTTTTGGTATTTTTGGTATAATGATGCAAAGTAAAAAGTAAAGGCAAAGTAAAAAAGCAAAGCAAGATTAAAGTGATGGAGATTGATATGATGAGAATAGACCCAGGGGCCATAGGTTTCACTAGTGGCTTCTCTCAAGAGCATAAGTATTCTACGGTGGTGGGTGAACAAATTACTGTTGAGCAATTGACAGAATTGAGCATAGTTATGAGAATATCTAGGCATGATCATGTATATAGGCATCACGTCCGTGACAAGTAGATCAAACGATTCTGCATCTACTACTATTACTCCACTCATCGACCGCTATCCAGCATGCATCTAGAGTATTAAGTTAAAAACAGAGTAACGCCGTAAGCAAGATGACATGATGTAGAGAGATAAATTCATGCAATATGAAATAAACCCCATCTTGTTATCCTCGATGGCAACGATACAATACGTGCCTTGCTGCCCCTTCTGTCACTGGGTAAGACACCGCAAGATCGAACCCAAAGCTAAGCACTTCTCCCATGGCAAGAACTACCAATCTAGTTGGCCAAACCAAACGGATAATTCGAAGAGACTTGCAAAGATAACCAATCATACATAAAAGAATTCAAAGAAGATTCAAATATTATTCATAGATAGACTTGATCATAAACCCACAATTCATCGGTCTCAACAAACACACCGCAAAAAGAAGATTACATCGAATAGATCTCCACAAGAGAGGGGGAGAACTTTGTATTGAGATTCAAAGAGAGAGAAGAAGCCATCTAGCTACTAACTATGGACCCGAAGGTCTGAGGTAAACTACTCACACTTCATCGGAGAGGCTATGATGATGTAGAAGCCCTCCGTGATGACGGCCCTCTTCCGACGGAGCTCCGGAACAGGCCCCAAGATGGGATCTCGTGGATACAGAAAGTTGCGGCGGTGGAATTAGGTTTTTGGCTCCTTTCTGATCGTTTGGGGGTATGTGTGTATATATAGGAGGAAGAAGTACGCTGTAGGAGCAACGAGGGGCCCACGAGGCAGGGGGCGCGCCCTAGGGGGGGGGGCGCCCCCCACCCTCGTGACCGCCTCTTTTGTTCCTTGGAGCAGGGTCCAAGTCTCCTGGATCACGTTTGGTGAGAAAATCACGTTCCCGAAGATTTTATTCCGGTTGGACTCCGTTTGATATTCCGTTTCTTCGAAACACTTAAATAGGCAAAAAACAACAATTCTGGGCTGGGCCTTCGGTTAATAGGTTAGTCCCAAAAATAATATAAAAGTGGAAAATAAAGCCCAATATAGTCCAAAACAGTAGATAATATAGCATGGAGCAATCAAAAATTATAGATACGTTGGAGACGTATCAGGCATCCCCAAGCCTAATTCCTGCTCGTCCCTCATGTAGGTAAATGATAAAAGGAGAATTTTTGATGCGAAGTCCTACTTGGCATAATTTCAATGCAAATCTTCTTAATTGTGGTATGAATATTCAGATTATAAAGATTCAAGACAAAAGTTTATATTGACATAAAAAATAATACTTCAAGCATACTAATAAAGCAATTATGTCTTCTTAAAATAACATGGCCAAAGAAAGTTATCCCTACAAAATCATATAGTCTGGCTATGTTCTATCTTCACCACACAAAATATTTAAATCATGCACAACCCCGATGACAAGCCAAGAAATTGTTTCATACTCTAACTTTTTCAAAACTTTTTCAATCTTCACGCAATACATGAGCGTGAGCCATGGATATAGCACTATAGGTGGAATAGAATGGTGGTTGTGGAGAAGACAAAAAGGAGAAGATAGTCTCACATCAACTAGGCGTATCAACGGGCTATGGAGATGCCCATCAATATATATCAATGTGAGTGAGTAGGGATTGCCATGCAACGGATGCACTAGAGCTATAAGTATATGAAAGCTCAAAAAGAAACTAAGTGGGTGTCATCCAACTTGCTTGCTCATGAAGGCCTAGGGCAATTTGAGGAAGCCCATCAGTGGAATATACAAGCCAAGTTCTATATAATGTAAAATTCCCACTAGTATATGAATGTGATGACATGAGAGACTCTCTACTATGAAGATCATGGTGCTACTTTGAAGCACAAGTGTGGTAAAAGGATAGTAGCATTGTCCCTTCTCTCTTTTTCTCTCATTTTTTTTGGGCCTTTTCTCTTTTTTTATGGCCTCTTTTTATTTGGGCTTCTTTGGCCTCTTTTATTTATTTTTCGTCCGGAGTCTCATCCCGACTTATGGGGAAATCATAGTCTCCATCATTCTTTCCTCACTTGGGACAATGCTCTAATAATGATGATCATCACACTTTTATTTTTCTTACAACTCAACAATTACAACTCAATACTTAGAACAAAATATGACTCTATGTGAATGCATCCGGCGGTGTACTCGGATATGCAATATGACAATGATGGAGTGTGTCATGATGAACTAGATGGTGGAAAGTTGCATGGCAATATATCTCGGAATGGCTATGGAAATGCCATAATAGGTAGGTATGGTGGCTGTTTTGAGGAAGGTATATGGTAGGTGTATGATACCGGCGAAATGTGCGCAGTATTAGAGAAGCTAGCAAAGGTGGAAGGGTGAGAGTGCGTATGATCCATGGGCTCAACATTAGTCATAAAGAACTCATATACTTATTGCAAAAATCTAGAAGTTATCAAAGCAAAGTATTATGCGCATGCTCCTAGGGGGATAGATTGGTAGGAAAAGACCATCGCTCGTCCCCGACCGCCACTCATAAGGAAGACAATCAATAAATAAATCATGCTCCGACTTCATCACATAATGGTTCACCATACGTGCATGCTACGGGAATCACAAACTTTAACACAAGTATTCTTTAAATTCACAACTACTCCACTAGCATGACTTTAATATTATCACCTCCATATCTCAAAACAATTATCATGCTTCAATCTTTTCTTAGTATTCAACACACTCAAAAGAAAGTTTCACAAATCTTGAATACCAAGCATATTATTATTAAGCAAATTACCATGCTATTAAGAGACTCTCAAAATAATTTAAGTGAAGCATGAGAGATCAATAGTTTCTTTAAAACAAATCCACCACCGTGCTCTAAAAGGTCTAAGTGAAGCACATAGAGCAGAATTATAACGCTCAAAAGATATAAGTGAAGCACATAGAGCAAAATTATCTAGCTCAAAAGATATAAGTGAAGCACATAGAGCAAAACTACTTAGCTCAAAATATATAAGTGAAGCACATAGATATTCTATCAAATTTTAATTCATGTATGGCTCTCTCAAAAGGTGTGTACGGCAAGGATGATTGTGGCATACTAAGACACAAAGACACAAATAGTAGAAGACGCTCCAAGCAAAACACATATCATGTTGGTGAATAAAAATATAGCTCCAAGTAAATTACCGATGGAAGTGGACGAAAGAGGGGATGCCTTCCAGGGCATCCCCAAGCTTTGTATTGGGGGATGTGCTGCAAGGCGATTAAGTTGGGTAACGCCAGGGTTTTCCCAGTCACGACGTTGTAAAACGACGGCCAGTGAATTGTAATACGACTCACTATAGGGCGAATTCACCCAAATCTTGAAAACTTCACAACACAAAACTCAAAATAGAAAACTCGTGAGCTCCGTTAGTGAAAGAAAACAAAAGACCACTTCAAGTTACTGTAATGAACTCATTATTTATTTATATTGGTGTTAAACCTACTTTATTCCAACTTCTCTATGGATTATAAACTATTTTACTAGCCATAGATTCATCAAAATAAGCAAACAACACACGAAAAACAGAATCTGTCAAAAACAGAACAGTCTGTAGTAATCTGTAGCTAGCGCAAGATCTGGAACCCCAAAAATTCTAAAATAAATTGCTGGACGTGAGGAATTTATCTATTAATAATCTGAAAAAATAATTAACTAAATATAACTCTTAAAATAAAAATGACAGCAGTTCTCGTGAGCGCTAAAGTTTCTGTTGTTTTACAGCAAGTTCAACAAGACTTTCCCCAAGTTTTCCCAACGGTTCTACTTGGCACAAACACTAATTAAACACAAAAAACACAACCAAAACAGAGGCTAAATAATTTATTTATTACTAATCAGGAGCCAAAATTAAGGAATAAAAATAAAATTGGGTTGCCTCCCAACAAGCGCTATCGTTTAACGCCCCTAGCTAGGCATAAAAGCGAGGATAGATCTAGGTATTGCCATCTTTGGTTTTGGAGAAAAAGAGAGCAAACTTGTTATCTATGGAATTAATCTTTCTATTTTGACAGAGCACATGTCCATTAATGATAGAAGAAAGATTAAGAATGTTGCGGAAATTGGCATCTAGGCTAGCTTTTATCTCTTTAATAGATTCGTTTTGGTAAGAGAGCAAGAGAGATGTAATTTCAGTTTTCTCATTAATGGGGTGCCCAAATATAGTTTTCATCCTCTCATAGGTATCTATGGGATCTCCTTCAAGAAAACCCCCCTCGAAAATAGAATCTAAGACTTGTTTGAACGAAGCGGGTAGCCCAACATAAAAGCTTTTTAAGTAAACCTCAATTTGATATTGGGGTACATAGCTAGCCTGGATCCTTAACAGCCTATCCCAAGCATCTTTCAAAGATTCATCAAGTAAATAACGAAAAATTCCAGAATCATCTTCATCAAAATTACTAAGGTTCTCGTTGATAACTCCGGCAAGTTGTTCTTTAGCATTCCGATTCATGAGTTTAGATAAGATAGCAGGATTGTCTAAAGCACTAGAACTTGGGAGAGAACCCCCAACTCTTTTTGGTTCTGACATGGCAAGGGAAAAGAGGCATATAGAGAGGGAGGATAGAGAGAGAGGGCGAATAAAACAGCAAGGGTGAATTGGGGGGGAGAGGAAAATGAGAGGCAAATGGCAAATAATGTAATGCGAGAGATAGGGATTGTGATGGGTACTTGGTATGTTGACTTTTAGCGTAGACTCCCCGGCAACGGCGCCAGAAATCCTTCTTGCTACGTCTTGAGCTTGCGTTGGTTTTCCCCGAAGAGGAAGGGATGATGCAGCAGAGTAGCGTAAGTATTTCCCTCAGTTTTTGAGAACCAAGGTATCAATCCAGTAGGACGCCACGCACAAGTCCCTCGTACCTGCACAAAATGATAGCTACTCGCAACCAACGCGATTAAGGGTTGTCAATCCCTTCACGGTCACTTACGAGAGTGAGATCTGATAGATATAATATTTTTGGTATTTTTGGTATAAATATGCAAAGTAAAAAGTAAAGGCAAAGTAAAAAGCAAAGCAAGATTAAAGTGATGGAGATTGATATGATGAGAATAGACCCGGGGGCCATAGGTTTCACTAGTGGCTTCTCTCAAGAGCATAAGTATTCTACGGTGGGTGAACAAATTACTGTTGAGCAATTGACAGAATTGAGCATAGTTATGAGAATATCTAGGCATGATCATGTATATAGGCATCACGTCCGTGACAAGTAGATCGAAACGATTCTGCATCTACTACTATTACTCCACTCATCGACCGCTATCCAGCATGCATCTAGAGTATTAAGTTAAAAACAGAGTAACGCCTTAAGCAAGATGACATGATGTAGAGAGATAAATTCATGCAATATGAAATAAACCCCATCTTGTTATCCTCGATGGCAACGATGCAATACATGCCTTGCTCCCCCTTCTGTCACTGGGTAAGGACAGTGCAAGATCGAACCCAAAGCTAAGCACTTCTCCCATGGCAAGAACTACCAATCTAGATGGCCAAACCAAACGGATAATTCAAAGAGACTTGCAAAGATAACCAATCATACATAAAAGAATTCAAAGAAGATTCAAATATTATTCATAGATAGACTTGATCATAAACCCACAATTCATCGGTCTCAACAAACACACCGCAAAAAGAAGATTACATCGAATAGATCTCCACAAGAGAGGGGGAGAACTTTGTATTGAGATTCAAAGAGAGAGAAGAAGCCATCTAGCTACTAACTATGGACCCGAAGGTCTGAGGTAAAATACTCACACTTCATCGGAGAGGCTATGATGATGTAGAAGCCCTCCGTGATGACGGCCCTCTTCCGACGGAGCTCCGGAACAGGCCCCAAGATGGGATCTCGTGGATACAGAAAGTTGCGGCGGTGGAATTAGGTTTTTGGCTCCTCTTCTGATCGTTTGGGGGTATGTGTGTATATATAGGAGGAAGAAGTACGCTGTAGGAGCAACGAGGGGCCCACGAGGCAGGGGGCGCGCCCTAGGGGGGGGCGCCCCCCACCCTCGTGACCGCCTCTTTTGTTCCTTGGAGCAGGGTCCAAGTCTCCTGGATCACGTTTGGTGAGAAAATCACGTTCCCGAAGATTTTATTCCGGTTGGACTCCGTTTGATATTCCGTTTCTTCGAAACACTTAAATAGGCAAAAAACAACAATTCTGGGCTGGGCCTTCGGTTAATAGGTTAGTCCCAAAAATAATATAAAAGTGGAAAATAAAGCCCAATATAGTCCAAAACAGTAGATAATATAGCATGGAGCAATCAAAAATTATAGATACGTTGGAGACGTATCAATGATTGCCGTGTGGAGTCTATTAGTTGTGATGCCATGTTACATCGGATTTCTTATGATAATTCTCTCGGTCCCATCATGTTTAACAATCTGATTGACTTGTCATATGCTATGTATGAGATCAACCTGAAGGAAATATGCCCTAGAGGCAATAATAAAGTTGTTATTTTATATTTCCTTATTCATGATAAAGGTTTATTATTCATGCTAGAATTGTATTGATCGGAAACCTAAATACATGTGTGAATACATAAACAAACACCGTGTCCCTAGTGAGCCTCTACTTGACTAGCTCGTTGATCAAAGATGGTTAAGGTTTCCTAACCATGCACATGAGTTGTCATTTGATAACGGGATCACATCATTAGGAGAGTGATGTGATGGACAAGACCCATCCGTTTTCTTAGCATAATGATCATTCAGTTTTATTGCTATTGCTTTATTCATGTCAAATACATATTCCTTCGACTATGAGATTATGCAACTCCCGGATACCGCAGGAAATCCTTGTGTGCTATCAAACATCACAACATAACTAGGTGATTATAAAGATGCTCTACAGGTATCTCCTAAGGTGTTTGTTGAGTTGTCATAGATTGAGATTAGGATTTGTCACTCTGAGTATCGGAGAGGTATCTCTGGGCCCTCTCGGTAATACACATCATAAGAAGCCTTGCAAGCAAAGTAACTAATGACTTTGTTGCAGGATGATGTATTACGAAACGAGTAAAGAGACTTGCGGTAACGAGATTGAACTAGGTATGAAGATACCGACGATCCAATCTCGGGCAAATAACATACTGGCAGACAAAGGGAATAGCGTATGTTGTCATAACGGTTTGACCGATAAAGATCTTCATGGAATATGTAGGAGTCAATATGGGCATACAGGTTCCGCTATTGGTTATTGACCAGAGAGGTGTGTCGGTCATGTCTACATAGTTCTCGAACCTGTAGGGTCCGCACGCTTAACGTTCGATGATGATATTGTATTATATGAGTTATGTGATTTGGTGACCGAATGTTGTTCGGAGTCTCGGATGAGATCACGGACATGACGAGGAGTCTTGAAATGGTCGAGAGGTAAAGATTGATATATAGGACGATAGTACTAGGACACCAGAAGTGTTCCGGAGGGTACCAGGTAGATATCGGGTCACTGGATGGGGTTCCAGGCACCCCCGGCAAAAGATACGAGCATAATGGGCCAAGAGGGGAAACGCACCAGCCACCAGGGGCTGGTGCGCCCCCCATATGGGTCGAATCAGAGGAGAAGGAAAGAGGGGAAGGGAGAAGGAAAGGGGAGGGATTCGGCCTCCCCCTTCCTTCCCTCCTCCCTCCTCTTTTCTCCCCCTCCGACAAATAAGGAAGGGGGCGCCGGCCATGGGGAGATCCCAAGTAGGATTCAGCTTACTTGGGCTCCTCCTTGGCTGCCTTCCCTCTCCCTCCCACCTATATATATGTGAGGGGGGCGATCCTGGCACACCCCAGACAATTGTTAGCCGTGTGCAGCGCCCCTCTCTGCCGTTTACTCCCACGGTCATATCTTTGTAGTGCTTAGGCGAAGCCCTGCAAGGATCACTTCAACATCACCGTCTTCATGCTGTCGTGCTGATGGAAATCATCTACTACCTCGACAACTTGCTGGATCAAGAAGGCGAGGGACGTCACCGAGCTGAACGTGTGCAAAACACGGAGGTGCCGTGTGTTCGGTTCTTGATCGGTTGAAGCGCGAAGAAGTTCGACTACATCAACTGCGTTGAGAAACGCTTCCACTTACGATCTACAAGGGTACGTAGACACACTCTCCCCCTCGTTGCTATGCATCTCCATGGACACATCATTGTGTGTGCATAGAATATTTTGTTTCTTTTCCATGCAACGTTTCCCAACAGTGGCATCATGAGCCAAGTCTATGCGTAGATGATATGCACGAGTAGAACACAAAGAGTTGTGGGCGGTGATAGTCATACTTCTTACCACCAACGTCTTATTTTGATTTGGCGGTATTGTGGTATGAAGTGGCCTGGACCAACCTTACATGTCCACGCACATGAGACCAGTTCCACTGACTGACATGCAACTAGTTTTCCATAAAGGTGGCTGGCGGTTCTTTGTTTCTCTTACTTTAGTTGAATCGGATTTGACTACGGCCGGTCCTTGAAGAAGGTTAAAACAGCAAACTTGATGAAACACCATTGTGGTTTTTATGCGTAGGTAAGAACGGTTCTTGCTAGAAGACCTTGGCAGCCACGTAAAACTTGCAACAACAAAGAAGAGGACATCTAACTTGTTTTTGCAGGGCATGTTGTGATGTGATATGGTCAAGACATGATGTGATAAACATTATTATATGAGATGACCATGTTTTGTAAGTTATCGGCAACCAGTAGGAGCCTTATGGTTGTCTCTTTATTGTATGAAATGCAAACGTCATGTAATTGATTTACTTTATCACTATGCATTAGCGGTAGTTGTAGAAGCATTAGTTGGTGAGATGACCATGACACAATGAAGGAGATCAAGGTGTCGAGCCGGTGATGATGGAGATCATGACGATGCTTTGGAGATGGAGATCAAAAGCAGAAGATGATGATGGCCATATCATGTCACATATTTTGTTTGCATGTGATGTTTATCTTTTATGCTTCTTATTTTTCTTAGAACGGCAGTAGCATTATAAGATGATCCCTTCACTAAATTTCAAGGTAAAAGTGTTCTCCCCGAGTATCCACTGTTTCTATAGTTCGTCATGTTGAGACACCACGTGATGATCGGATGTGATAGAATCTATATTCACACGCAATGGGTGCTAGACAGTTTTTGCACATGCGGAATACTTGGGTTAAAGTTGACGAGCCTAGCATGTACATACATGGCCTCAAAACACTGGAGACTGAAATGTCAAACGTGAATCATATAGTAGATATGATCAACATAGAGATGTTAACCATTGATGACTACCCCATCTCACGTGATGATCGGACATGGGTTAGTTGATTTGGATCACGTATCACTTAGATGACTTGAGGGATGTCTATTTAAGTGGGAGTTCTTTAGTAATATGATTAATTGAACTTGATTTATCATGAACTTAGTCTTAATAGTTTTTGCATATCTATGTTGTAGATCAATAGCTCGCGATATAGCTCCCACGTATTTTTTGATATGTTCCTACAGAAAACTAAGTTGAAAGATGATAGTAGCAATAATGCGGATTGTGTCTGTGATCTGAGGATTATCCTCATTGCTGCACAGAAGAATTATGTCCTTGATGCACCGCTAGGTGACAAACCTGTTGCAGGAGCAGATGCAGATGTTATGAACATGTTGCAAGCTCGATATGATAACTACTTGATAGTTTAGTGCGCCATACTTTAAGGCTTATAAGCGGGACTTCAAAAATGTTTTGAACACCACGGAGCATATGAGATGCTCCAAGAAGCTAAAAATTGATATTTCAGATTCATCCCCGTGTCGAGAGGTATGAGACCTCTGACAAGTACTTTGCCTACAATATGGAGTAGAATAGCTCAGCCGGTGAGCATGTACTCTGGATGTCTGCATACTACAATAGATTGAATCAATTGGGAGTTAATCTTCCAAATAATATAGTGATTGATAGAGTTCTCTAGTCACTATCACCAAGCTACAAGAACTTCGTGATGAACTATAATATGCAAGGGATGACGAAAAATGATTCCCGAGCTCTTTGCGATGCTGAAATCGGCGAAGGTAGAAATCAAGTAGGAGCATCAAGTGTTGATGGTAAACAAGACCACTAGTTTCAAAAAGAAGGGCAAGGGAAAGAAAGGGAACTTTAAGAAGAATGGCAAGTAAGTTGCCACTCCCGTGAAGAAGCCCAAAGCCAGACCCAAGCCTGAAACTGAGTGCTTCTACTGCGAAGGAAATGGTCACTGGAAACAGAGCTGCCCCAAACACTTGGCGGATAAGAAGGATGGTAAAGTGAACAAAGGTATATTTGATATACATGTTATTGATGTGTACTTTACTAGTGTTCATAGTAGCCCCCTGGGGTATTTGATATCGGTTCAGTTGCTAAGATTAGTAACTCGAAACAGGAGTTGCAAAATGAACAGAGACTAGTTAAGGGCGAGGTGACGATGTGTGTTGGAAGTGATTCCAAGGTTGATTAGATCACCATCACACAATCCCTCCACCATCGGGATTAGTATTGAACCTAAATAAATGTTATTTGGTGTTTGCGTTGAGCATGAATATTATTAGATCATGATTACTGCATTACATTTATTCATTTAAGTTAGAGAATAATTGTTGTTCTGTTTACATGAATAAAACCTTCTATGGTCATACACCCAATGTGAATGGTTTATTGAATCTCGATCGTAGTAATACACATATTCATAATTTTGATGCCAAAAGATGCAAAGTTGATAATGGTAGTGCAACATATTTGTGGTACTGCCGTTTAGGTCATATTGGTGTAAAGCGCATGAAGAAACTCCATGCTGATGGACTTTTTGGAATCACTTGATTATGAATCATTTGATACTTGCGAACCATGCCTCATGGGCAAGATGACTAAAACTCCGTTCTCCAGAACAATGGAGCGAGCTAATGACTTGTTGGAAATAATACATACCGATGTATGCAGTCCGATGAGTGTTGAAGCACGTGGCGGGTATCATTATTTCTGACCTTCACAGATGATTTGAGTAGGTATGAGTATATCTACTTGATGAAACACAAGTCTGAAACATTTGGAAAGCACAAAGAATTTCAGAGTGAAGTGGAGAATCATCGTAACAAGAAAATAAAGTTTCTACGATCTGACCGCGGAGGCGGATATTTGAGTTATGAGTTTGGCCTTCATTTAAAACAATGTGGAATTGTTTCACAACTCACGCCACCTGGAACACCACAACATAATGGTGTATCCGAACATCGTAACCGTACTTTATTAGATATGGTGCGATCTATGATGTCTCTTGCCAATTTACCACTATCCTTTTGGGGTTATGCATGAGAGACAGTTGCATTCACGTTAAATAGGGCACCATCTAAATCCGTTGAGACGACAACGTATGAACTATGGTTTGGCAAGAAACCTAAAGCTGTCGTTTCTTAAAGTTTGGGGTTGCGACACTTACGTCAAAAGGCTTCAGCCTGATAAGCTCGAACCCAAATCAAAGAAGTGCGTCATCATAGGATACCCTAAGGAAACAAATAGGTACACCTTCTACCACAGATCCAAAAGGCAAGATCTTTGTTGCCAAAAATGGATCCTTTCTAGAGAAGGAGTTTTCTCTCGAAAGAAGTGATTGGGAGGAAAGTAGAACTTGATGAGGTAATTGTACCTTCTCTTTATTTGGAAAGTAGCACATTAGAGAAATCTGTTCCTGTGATGCCTACACTAATTAGAGAGGAAGCTAATGATGATGATCATGAAACTTCAGATCAAGTTGCTACTGGACCTTGTAGGTCGAACAGAGCATGTTCCACACCAGAGTGGTATGCTAATCCTATCCTGGAAGTCATGTTACTAGACCATGACAAAACTACGAACTATGAAGAAGCTATGATGAGCCCAGATTCTGATAAATGGCTTGAGGCCTTGAAATCAGATAGCATCCATGTATGAGAACAAAGTGTGGACTTTGGTGGACTTGCCCGATGATAGGCAAGCCATTGAGAATAAATGGATCTTCAAGAAGAAGACAGACGCTGATGGTAATGTCACCATCTACAAAGCTCGACTTGTCGCGAAAGGTTTTCGATAAGTTCAAGGGGTTGACTACGATGAGACCTTCTCACCTGTAGCGATGCTTAAGTCAGTCCGAATCATGTTAGCAATTGCCGCATTTTATAATTATGAAATTTGGCAAATGGACGTCAAAACTGCATTCCTTATAGGATTTCTTAAAGAAGAGTTGTATATGATGCAACCAAAAGTTTTTGTCGATCCTAAAGGTGCTAACAAAGTGTGCAAGCTCCAGTGATCCATCTATGGACTGGTGCAAGCATCTCGGAGTTCGAATATATGCTTTGATGAGGTGATCGAAGCATACAGTTTTATACAGAATTACGATGAAGTCTGTATTTACAAGAAAGTGAGTGGGAGCTCTGTAGCATTTATGATATTATATGTGGATGACATATTGTTGATTGGAAATGATTTAAAATTTCTGGATATCATAAAAGGATACTTGAATAAGAATTTTTCAATGAAAGACCTCGGTGAAGCTGCTTATATATTGGGATCAAGATCTATAGAGATAGATCAAGCCGCTTCATAGGACTTTCACAAAGCACATACCTTGATAAAGTTTTGAAGAAGTTCGAAATGGATCAGTCAAATAAAGGGTTCTTGCGTGTGTTACGAGGTGCGAAGTTGAGTAAGAGTCAAAACCTGACCACGGCAGAATATAGAGAGAGAATGAAAGTCATTCCCAATGCCTCAGTCATAGGTTCTATAAAGTATGCCATGTTGTGTACTAGACCTGTTGTGTGCCTTGCCATGAGTTTGGCAAGGGACTACAATAGTGATCCAGGAGTAGATCACTAGACAGCGGTCAAAATTATCCTAAAGAGGACCAAGGAAATGTTTCTCGGTTATGGAAGTGATAAAGAGTTCATGGTAAAGAGTTACGTCGATGCAAGCTTTGACACCGATCTGGATGACTCAGAGTCTCGATCTGGATACATATTGAAAGTGGGAGCAATTAGCCAGATTAGCTCCATGCAGAGCATTGTAGACCTAGAAATTTGCAATATACACACAGATCCGAATGTGACAGACCCGTTGACTAAACCTCTATCACAAGCAAAACATGATCGCACCTTAGTACTCTTTGGGTTTTTATCACATGGCGATGTGAACTAGATTATTGACTCTAGTAAACTCTTTGGTTGTTGGTCACATGGCGATGTGAACTATGGGTGTTAAATCACATGGTGATGTGAACTAGATTATTGACTCTAGTGCAAGTGGGAGACTGAAGGAAATATGCCCTAGAGGCAATAATAAAGTTGTTATTTTATATTTCCTTATTCATGATAACGTTTTATTATTCATGCTAGAATTGTATTGATCAGAAAGCTAAATACATGTATGAATACATAAACAAACACCGTGTCCCTAGTGAGCCTCTACTTGTCTAGCTCGTTGGTCAAAGATGGTTAAGGTTTCCTAACCATGGACATGGATTGTCATTTGATAACGGGATCGCATCATTAGGAGAATGATGTGATGGGAAAGACCCATCCGTTAGCTTAGCATAATGACCGTTCAATTTTATTGGTATTGCTTTCTTCAAGTCAAATACATATTCATTCGACTATGAGATTACACAACTCCTGGATATCGGAGGAATGCCTTGTGTGCTATCAAACGTCACAACATAACTGGGTGATTGTAAAGATGCTCTATAGGTATCTCCGAAGGTGTTTGTTGAGTTGGCATAGATCGAGATTAGGATTTATCACTCTAAGTATCGGAGAGGTATCTCTGGGCCCTCTCGGTAATACACATCATAAGAAGCCTTGCAAGAAAAGTGACTAATGAGTTAGTTGCAGGATGATGTATTATGGAACGAGTAAAGAGACTTGCCGGTAACGATATTGAACTAGGTATGAAGATACCGACGATCCAATCTTGGGAAAGTAACATACCAATAGACAAAGGGAATAACGTATGTTGTCATAACGGTTCGGCCGATAAAAATCTTCATAGAATATGTAGGAGCCAATATGGGCATCCAGGTTCCGCTATTAGTTATTGACCGGAGAGGTGTCTCGGTCATGTCGACATAGTTCTCGAACCCGTAGGGTCCGCACGCTTAACGTTCGATGACGATATTGTATTATATGAGTCACTGTTCAAGATATCTTCCAATATTCTGATAAATCGGCTGATTTATCGCTTACCGTTGTCTGGCCGATAAGATAAATCGGCCGATAAATCAACATATATGGTGATAAATTAACCGATATGCCGATAAACTTGCCTATTTACCCCATATCATGGGTAGACCGATAAGTTCCCGATAAGCGATATGCCCAACATTGATATGAGTTATGTGATTTGGAGACCGAATGTTGTTCGGAGTCTCGAATGAGATCACAGACATGACGAGGAGTCTCGAAATGGTCGAGAGATAAAGATTGATATATAGGACGATAGTATTCGGACACCGGAAGTGTTCCGGAGGGTACCGGGTATATATCGGGTCATCGGAAGGGGTTCCGGGCACCCCCGGCAAAAGATATGGCCCTATTGGGCCAAGAGGGGAAATGCTCCAGCCACCAGGGGCTGGTGCACCCCTGATGGCAGCTGAAACTACGTCGGTATTTCCCCGGAGAGGGAGGGATGATGTAGCACAACGACCGTATGTATTTCCATCAGTTATGAAACCAAGGTATCGAACCAGTAGGAGAACCAAGCAACACAACATAAACAGCACCTGCACAAAAATAACAACACCTCGCAACCCGACGAGTTAAAGGGGTTGTCAATCCCTTCTGGGGTACGGCACCTCAAGATAGGCAAACGGACGTGAGGTAAATTGTAGTAGATTGATAGATCGAACGCCAAATAAAAAAATAAAGATAAAATGAGAAAGGTATTTTTGTATTTTTTGGCTTAATATATCTAAATAAAAATGCAAAGGAAAAGTAGATCGCAAGGCAAATATATGAGGAAGAAGACCCAGTGGCCGTAGGTTTCACTAATGGCTTCTCTTGAGAAAAATAGCAAACGGTGGGTAAACAAATTACTGTTGGGCAATTCATAGAACTTCAAATAATTATGATGATATCCAGGAAATGATCATTATATAGGCATCACGTCCAAGATTAGTAGCCCGACTCCTTCCTGCATCTACTACTATTACTCCACACATCGACCACTATCCAGCATGCATCTAGTGTGTTAAGTTCATGGAAAAACGAAGTAATGCAATAAGAATGATGACATGATGTAGAAAAGATCGGTTTATCTATATGGCAGTAGATATAGATCTCGTCTTTTTTTATCCTTAGTAGCAACGATACATACATGTCGTTTCCCTTTCTGTCACTGGGATCGAGAACCGTAAGATCGAACCCACTACCAGGCACCTCTTCCCATTGCAAGATAAATAGATCAAGTTGGCCAAACAAAACCCAAATATCGGAGAAGAAATACGAGGATATAAGCGATCAAAGAAACTCAAATAACTTTCATGGATATAAAAAGATATGACTGATCATAAACTCAAAGTTCATTAGATCCCAAGAAACACACCGCAAAAGAGTTACATCATATGGATCTCCAAGAGACCATTGTATTGAGAATTCAGCGAGAGAGAGAGAGAGAGAGAAAGCCATCTACATACTAACTACGGACCCGAAGGTCTACAAAGAAATAATCACGCATCATCGGAGAGGCACCAATGGAAGTGGTGAACCCCTCCGTGATGGTGTCTAGATTGGATCTGGTGGTTCTGGACTCTGCGGCGGTTGGATGAATATTTCGTCGACTCCCCTAGGGTTCTGGTATTTTTGGGGTATTTATAGAGCAAAGAGGCGGTCCGTGGGGTGCCTGAGGTGGGCACAACCCACCAGGGTGCGCCTGGACCTCGTGGCGCGCCCTGGTGGGATGTGCCCCCCGGGGCACCCCCAGGTGCAACCAGGGCCCATTGCCTTCCTTTTGGCCGATAAAAAATCTCCGTAAAGTTTTGTGGCATTTGGACTCTGTTTGATATTGATTTTCTATGATGTAAAAAACATGGAAAAGATAGCAACTAGCACTTGGCACTATGTCAATAGGTTAGTACCAAAAAATGATATAAAATGATTATAAAACATCCAAGATTGATAATAAAATAGCATGGCACAATAAAAAATTATAGATACGTTGGAGATGTATCAGCATCCCCAAGCTTAACTCCTACTCATCCTTGAGTAGGTAAGTGATAAAAACAGAATTTTTGATGTGAAGTGTTGTTCATCAAGTCATATAATATTCTTTTCTTCATAGCATGGACATTTGGACTTTTATGTGATTCAAAGCAATAGTCTAGTTTTGACATAATAATTTAGATACTCAAGCATATCAACAAGCAACCATGTCTTTCAAAATATCAATGCTAAAACAAGTTATCCCTCGCCCGTCATGCTCAAACATTGATCCATTCATGAAACACACTCGAATATTAACTACACCCAATACTTGAGCATGATCATATTGCCTCCTAGTTGGTGCTTTTATGAGAGAAGATGGAGACTCAAATTACAAAATAAAAATTGTATAAAGTAAAAGAAAGACCCTTCGCAGAGGGAAGTAGGGATTTGTAGAGGTGCCAGAGCTCAAAGCAAAAAATTAGAGATAAAAACATTTTGGGAGGTATATCCATCCCACCAACAAAAATGAATTAGAGTTCCTAATACTTTCCATGCATAGATATATCATAGGAGGTTCCCAAACAGAAAATAAAGTTTATTCCTTTTTCCACCATAACATTCACTTTCCATGGCTAACCGTATCCACGGGTGCCCTCCATACCAACACTTTCCAAGGAATTTATTATTTGACAACATAAAGTAAATTAATTTCTTTTTGCATTTCGGGACTGGGCATCCCTAATACCTTTGCCTTACTCTCGTGCAATGACAAGTGAATAAACACTCATCTTGAGAATAACACATCTAGCATGGAAAATATTAGCCACCCCTCACCGCTCCGCGAGCGAAACAAACACACAAAATAGAAGTTTATTTTGAAAATTAGAGATGGCACATGCAAATTTGCTTAGAATGGCAAAAGAATACAACATATAGGTAGATATAGTGGACTCATGTGGCAAAACTGGTTTAAAGGATTTTGGATGCACAAGTAGAGATCATACTTAGTGCAAAATGAAGGCTAGAAAAAGATTGGGAAGCGACCAACCAAGAAACAAATAATCTCATAAGCAAGCATTAAGCATAATTAACACCGAATAATGCACCACAAGTAGGATATAATTTTCATTGCATGATTATTGACTTTCGTGCATGCATAGGGAATCACAAACCTTAACACCAATATTCTTACTAGAGCACAATTACTCATCAACATGACTCACATATCACATCATCATATCTCAAAACTATTACTAAGAATCAAGTTTATTTTGTCCAATGATCTTCATGACATTTTTTCTTTATCCTTCTTGGATATCTATCACTTTGGGACTAATTTTCATGTGTTGCTTTTCATAAGCTCAAACAAATATAGGTAAAGATCATGAGCATAACAAATTTTCTTTCTCTCAAAATAATTTAAGTGAAGCAAGAGAGAATTTCTTGAAAATTTTACTAACTCTCAAATAAATCTAAGTGAAGCAAGAGAGAATTTCTTCAAAAATAACAAAGCATACCGTGTTCAAAAAGATATAAGTGAAGCACTAGAGCAAGTCCTAGCTCATAAAAGATTTAAGTGAAGCATAGAGAGCAATTCTAACAAGTCATGATATAATTTTAGCTCTATCAAATTGGTGTGTCCAGCAGGGATTGATGACTTAAAGCAAAAAATAAAACAAGCAAAGACACATATCATACAAGACGCTCCAAGCAAAACACAAATCATGTGACGAATAAAAATAGTCTCGAGTAAAATATCGACAGTTGTTGGAAGAAAGCGGGGATGCCACTCGGGGGCATCCCCAAGCTTAGTTGGTTGCTCATTCTTGGATAAAAGCTTGGGATGCCGGGGTATCCCCAAGCTTAGGCTCTTACATCCTTCCTTCATCCATCGTAAGATAACACAAAACTTGAAAACTTCAATCACACAAAACTCAACAAAGCCTTCATGAGATCTGTTAGTATAAGAATAATAAATCACTACTATAAGTGTTGTATCAAACCAATTCATATTTCCTTTTTGTATTATATCTACTGTATTCCAACTTTTCTATGGCAAAAACTCATCAAAGAAAACCATAGAGCTATCAAAATAAGCACACAACACAAAGAAAACAGAATCTGTCAAAACAGAACAGTCTGTAGCAATCTGACTTTTTCGAATACTTCGGTAACTCAAAAAACTCTAAAAATTTAGGACGACCTGAGAAATTTGCCTATTGATTTACTGAAATTGTAGTGGGTATTTTATCTCTCTCTGGTAAAAAATGAAAATTAATTTCATGAGCGTATTTCTGTTTTTTCAGCAAGATCAAACAACTATTGCCCAAGAAGATCCTAAAGGCTTTACTTGGCACAAATAGTAACTAAAACACAAAAAGCACAATCATAAAAGTAGCATAATTGTGTAAACACACAAGAACAGAGAGCAAAAAGAAAAAATAAATTTTATTCATTGGGTTGCCTCCCAACAAGCGCTATAGTTTTACGCCCTTAGCTAGGCATATAGCAAGGATCTAAGTTTTTTCATCCTAGTTCTTATTAATTTTCTTGGGGACATTTTTATCAGGGGGTTTTGTAAACACAACATAAAACATATTATCCATAGATACTTTAGCATTCCTTAGTTGATTTTCATCATAACCCCTTTGATTTCCCGTTACAATCCAGGAATAGTGTTGATGAACATTATTAAAAACTTGTTGGATTATATCTAGAATGGGGACCTCCTTTTTAAGATTCTCATCAAAGATCTTATTGTCCCCAAGCAAATGCCTTAGTGCATAGTCACTATTGTAAAGAATTTCATCAATCACGGGTTTTTCATGATTCATACCATAAAAGTCAAAGATTTCCCTAGCTTCCCGAATTATGTAGTCAAACTCGTTCATAAGAACGAGAGTGGCCAAATTTTTAGCCCTAGGATTCTTTATATCGGGGAGCTCAAAAAACAATCTTTGCAAAGTATGATGAGTGCGGATAAATTTCATTTCAAGTTTTGGAAATAGTGCTAAAATAGCATCCGCATAAGATCTAGTAGTTTTAAGTATAGGAGCATCATCAAGACTTAGATTCCCAACATAATTAAAAAATTCTTGGATACGTTCTTTCCCATAACGTTCCCTTGCCCCAAGATAAAAGTTTTAGCATCCAGATTGCCTGTATATCCCATCTTAGGAGTCAGGCCGTCATCTGTTGGTGCCATACTGAAATCACTCATGATTGCAAGCAAAGAATAGATCTGACGAGAAAACGGTGGACGGAAAAAGAGAGGTGAATACAACGGCAAAATTTTGTGAAGTGGGGGGAGGAAAACGAGAGGCAAATGAAAAATCATGTAAATTGCAAGGAGATGAGATTTGTGATTAGGAACCTGGTAATGATGAAGATCCTCCCCGGCAACGGCGCTAGAAATTCTCCTTGATGGCAGCTGGAACTACGTCGGTATTTCTCCGGAGAGGGAGGGATGATGTAGCACAGCGATGGTAGGTATTTCCCTCAGTTATGAAACCAAGGTATCAAACCAACAGGAGAACCAAGCAACACAACGTAAACAACACCTGCACACAAATAACAACACCTCGCAACCCGATGAGTTAAAGGGGTTGTCAATCCCTTCCAGGGTACGGCGCCTCAAGATAGGCAAACGGGCGTGAGGTAAATTGTAGTAGATTGATATATCGGACGCCAAATAAAATAAATAAAGATAAAATGCAGCAACGTATTTTTGTATTTTTTGGTTTAATAGATCTGAATAAAAATGCAAAGTAAAAGTATATCGCAAGGTAAATATATGAGGAAGAAGACCCGGGGGCCGTAGGTTTCACTAGTGGCTTCTCTCGAGAAAAATAGCAAACAGTGGGTAAACAAATTACTGTTGGGCAATTGATAGAACTTCAAATAATTATGAAGCTATCCAGGCAATGATCATTACATAGGCATCACGTCCAAGATTAGTAGATCGACTCCTGCCTACATCTACTACTATTACTCCACACATCGACCGCTATCCAGCATGCATCTAGTGTATTAAGTTCATGGAAAAACGGAGTAATGCAATAAGAATGATGACATGATGTAGACAAGATCCATTTATCTATATGGCGGTAAATATAGATCTCATCTTTTATCCTTAGTAGCAAAAATACATACGTGTCGTTTCCCTTTCTGTCACTGGGATCGAGCACCGTAAGATCGAACCCACTACCGGGCACCTCTTCCCATTGCAAGATAAATAGATCAAGTTGGCCAAACAAAACCCAAATATGGGAGAAGAAATACGAGGCTATAAGAGATCATGCATATAAGAGATCAAAGAAACTTAAATAAATTTCATGGATATAAAAAGATATGACTGATCATAAACTCGAAGCTCATCACATCCCAACAAACACACCGCAGAAGAGTTACATCATATGGATCTCCAAGAGACCATTGTATTGAGAATTCAGCGAGAGAGAGAGAGAGAGAGAGAGAAAGCCATCTAGCTACTAACTATGGACCCGAAGGTCTATAAAGAAGTACTAACGCATCATCGGAGAGGCACCAATGGAAGTGGTGAACCCCTCCGTGACGGTGTCTAGATTGGATTTGGTGGTTCTGGACTCTGCAGCGGCTGGATGAATATTTCGTCGACTCCCCTAAGGTTCTAGTATTTTTGGAGTATTTATAGAGCAAAGAGGCGGTCCGAGGGTTACCCAAGGTGGGCACTGCCCACCAGGGCACGCCTGGGCCTCCTGGAGTGCCTTGGTGGGTTGTGCCCCCTGGGGCACCTCGCAGGTGCAAGCAGGGCCCATTGCCTTCCTTCTGGCCCATAAAAAATCTACATAAAGTTTCGTGGCATTTGGACTCCATTTGATATTGATTTTCTGTGATGTAAAAAACATGGAAAAACAACAACTGACAATTGGCACTATGTCAATAGGTTAGTATCAAAAAATGATATAAGATGATTATAAAACATCCAAGATTGATAACAAAAATAGCATGGAACAATCAAAAATTATAGATACGTTGGAGATGTATCACCCGCCATATGGGCCGAAGCAGAGGAGAAGGAAAGAGGGAAAGGGAGAAGGAATCCTCCCCTTCCTTCCCTCCTCCCTCCTCTTTCGTTCCCCCTCCGGCAGATAAGGAAGGGGGCGCCGGCCATGGGGAGATCCCAAGTAGGATTCGGCCTACTTGGGCGCCTCCTTGGCTGCCTCCCCTCTCCCTCCCACATATATATAGGAGCCACGATTCCGAACTCCACCGAACAAAAAAAACAATCATGTGTCCAGCGCCTTCCGCGCCTCGATCCCCACCTGCCTCGCCTCGATCCCCCACCCCCCCCCCCCCCCCCCCCCCCCCCCCCCCCCCCCCCCCGCCGCCAGTGCTCCGCCCCGCCCCAGACCCCACCCCCGCCGTAGAGGAAAGGAAGGAAAATCACTTCTCTAGAGGATGTAGTCCGGGCCTCCCCGCGACTTCGTCGGCAGACGTCTCCCATGCTCATTCGTCCTCCGCTGGAGGACATCTCTTGCTGGGTGCCAAGCTCATGCACGGTGGAGGCATGCACCCATGTTCCCTTCGCTCCCTTGCCACCACGGTATGCTTGCATGCATTGAGACAGACAAAGAGGCAGTGTCGTTGTGTCAGCTCTATGTTAGGATGTGTGTTGTACGGTTATGTCAACTGTATGCTAGGATTTTGAAAGTTCAGCTACAGGAACAATGACAGGTCGGCTTCGTATATACTCCCTCCGTTCCAAAATAGGAGTATAAAGTGCACTAAATAGAATATATGACTACTATTGCTCCGCATTTAAAGATTCTGGTAGATAAGCCTGATCTGGACGATGTACTAGTAACTCGTCTGTACATTGGGTTGTTTTATTCAGTGAATCTGCTACTGTCTATTGTTTCGCTAGCTTTTCCCATCGCTGCTACATCACATGGAAGCAATGAAGAAAAAATGGATAAAAGAGAGGTGATGTTGTGGTTAGAAAATGCAATGGGCGAGTATGAGAGCAAACGTGTGGTGGAAAACACACGACATTCACAGCTATATAAAAATGGCCAAAAAATGGTTACCTTTCACAAACATGGACTACTGTCATTTGTAGGTAGCTGTATAAGTGCAGGTTTAACACGTACATTGTGTAGGCTCCATATCTCTCTATCTCTTTGAGTAGTACAACTTACAGAGAAGACTGTGACAAGTTATAAAATAATACAAAATGTTCACTTAGAATAGAAATAGAGAGGAGTGTTGCAACTTACCTCTGGAGCTGTTCGATGTTTAACACTTCTAGGTTTTTCGGTGTTATTTAAATTCTTTCTTTTGCATCCATTTTTCCTGAAAGAAAGTGAACACCTGAAGTTCAAATATTGAAGGCAAGGCAGAAAAAAGTGAAAAAAGGTCTATTGGTCAAAATAAAATAAAACCTACCAAGTAAAAAAATCATTATATAAAAATCCAAAAGTTGAAAAGAAAATAAGCAAACACTTTGATGTTAAAAATTGAAAAGCCACTAAACCATTGAGGGTTCGGCCAAAAAGAATGGATCGATGTTTATTTAAGAAGTAGTGGATTTCCCCCATTTAAAAAAACTAGAGGTTCAAATTTTAAAATAGAGAAGTTCAATGTTTATGACAAAATCAAGGAGGTCAATTTTTTCTAAAAGAAACTTAGAAGTTCAAGTTTAAAATAACGACGAAGGTAAAAAACCCTAGATTTTCAAATTTTAAAAGCAGAGCGGTTAGATGTTTATTACAAAACTCAGATTTCTCCAACTACTAAAGAATAAACCAAAAAGTTAAAATTAAAATAAGAGATAGCTCAATCTTCATATACCAAGAAAAAAACAAGCATCGTCTAGAAAATGTTAGCTCTCGAAGTTTATATTAATAAAATGGAGAGTTCAAAGAAAATGTTATGCGTGTACAAAGAAAAGTTCTCATGTATTTCCCGCTATTGACAAAAAAGATAACAAAAAACAGAAAGTAAAATAACAGGGTCGTTCAAAATTTGTAACAAAAAACATATTTTTCATGTTTTTAAATAACACGAAAAAGGTCAAATGGAAATAACCGTACAATTCAACTAGTTTATAAAAAAAGATTTTCTTCATTTATTGGAAAATCTTAGAAGTTAAAATTTGAGTAACAAAGCGATTCAATGTTTATTACAAAAAATTTAACCGTATAAGATAAAGTTGCATCTTTTCAACAAGTTTCTAAAAAGGTATATCATTTGTGTAACTCCAAATGAATGGGTGAGAAACTACGAACAAAAATATGTGACATAAATTCAAAGTGAAAATAGCGGGAAGTACTACTACTACACAAAATGCATTTCAGATGAGAATAAAAAGTTAGAGCAGATTGATGTCTATAAAAACTCAGATTTTTTTACGATACTGAAGCGAAACAGAGAGAAGTTTGAATTGATAACAACCAGAAGTTCACGTGCTGCATGGTGAGCATTTCGTATGAGAAAAAAATGAATAAAAAGGCCAAGGCTAAAATTTTTGTTGCTAGAAGTTCAAGTGCTCAGACCGAGAAAGTTAAAAATTCTTGTGAGTGAGGTTGAACAAAATACATGACAGAAGTCCAAGGTAAAAATAGCGGGAAGTTCAACTACTAGACGCAATGCGTTTTAGAAGAGAATAAAAGAATACAAAACTAAAAGCCTAAAAAGTTTGTTGCAAGAAGTTCACGTGCTCCACCCTGCACGGTTCAAAAAATATATTACGAGACGTCCGTTGTTAATTTACATGTTGTTTTAAAAGGCAAAACAATGTTTGCCATTTTAAAAACTGCTCTCAAAAGACAACGAATTTGTAACACATGTCTACATGAAAAACTTGCTGCGATTCATAAGCTTTCCACCGGGTATATTACATGCCACATTTTGATGAACGGTTTAAAATTTTCATGTATACCAATTAAAACACGTTTTTATGTATTCAAATAATTCTTACCCGTTGAAAGAAGTTCATGGTGAAAACAACGAGAAATTCAAGTACCACAAGGAATGCATTTCACGGGAGAAAAACGTATAGAAAAATAAAACCTTAAAAGGTTTGTTGAAAGAATTTCAAGTGCTCTGTCCGGAGAAGTTCAAAAATTCTTGCGAGAGAGTTTCACCTTGTATTTCCATGTTCGATTTTTTCTGTATAAAAATCGAATACAATTCTTTACTCAAAAATATAAAAAGGTGACGTTCAAATTGAAATAACAGAGAAGTTCGGAGTTTATTAAAACCTAGGATTTACCTGTTCAAAAAATAAAAAAACACAACTCCTTCTTTTGCACTTTTAAAAACAACTCATAAATGAAAAAAATGGTTGCTAGAAGTTCAAGTGCTCGGCGAGGAAAAGTTCAAAAATTCTTGTGAGAGAGGTTCATCGAGGCTCACAGTGCATCGCATGGATGGGTCGGCAGCTCGGGGGAGGCTCTGGAGACGACGGAGTGGCGACGGTGATCGCCGGAGTCCGAGGAAGAAGACAGAGCGGATGGCGGTGTTGTAGGGGCTCCCGCGGGGCGTGGCTCGGTGAGGAGGAAGAGGGGGTCAAGGCAGAGCCTCTGAGTGCATCGGCGAGGTGAGGCAGTGGCTATGGCCATGGCGGTGCTCGTCGGCGGCGATGGCTGCGCTCGGGTGGGTGCGTGTGAGAGGGACAGGGGAGGGGATGAGCATGGGGGGAGGAGTGAGAGGGCCTGGGGGGTGCGTGGCGATTCCAGGGGGGTCGTTGCACATGCAGGCAGCCTGGAGGTGGCCGGCGTGTGGCCACGCGCGGCGGGCACGCGCCTGCATCCTTCTGGCGCAAGGAGGACGACGACTGGCAGCTAGGCTCTGGTGGGCTGGCTGCTACTGGGCCTCTCAGGTAAGGCCAGGTAGGTTTGTGTTCTGTTTTATTTTTTTGTTCTCTTTTCTATTTTTTTGTAATTGTTTTTGACTTAAATAAAATGCTAAGGCATTTTCCAAAACCCTGAAAATAATTGTGGGCACTCTTGAAAATATTTACAATAGCCCTCAACCACTTTTAGAATTATTTGGGCATTTTAATTATTTATAGCAATTGAATGCCCAAATTCAAATACTTTATGAATTCATTCAAAAATACAAAGTGACCTAGGAAAATGGGCACCATTTTTGGCAGAGGTTCTAGACCAATTCAAAAATGATGAACTTTTCCAAAGGAATTTTGGGATCATTGAAAATGATATTTTTTTATTTGAACCTAGTTGGATTCATCTGTGCTAGGGTTTCAACAGTCCCCAATTCAAATTCATAAGAATTTAAACATGATGCAACACATGACTAGCTATCTCAGAGCATACTAGAACTAGGGATGTGACAACTCACCTCCACTAAAACAAGAATCTCGTCCCGAGATTCAAGAAGTGAAGTAAGAAGACAGAGGGGTCACAAAATTATCACAGTCTTCTCGATCCAACTGCCCTTCTCGAAGATACCGATATATAGCATCACATTGATCTTGACGTCTTGCTTTGAGAACTAAATCCAACATGACAACGAGAAGAAAGGGAAAAATTTAGAAGAATCTATCTTCTTGTGGTTCGAGCAAGTTAGGATCATCTTGATGATCACAAGATCAACTCACGGGATGAGACATAGAAACATCTCTGGAGCTGAGAGGCAAAACTTGCATCAGGAGCGATAGAAGAAACAATTTGACGAGGGTTTCAAAGTAGCGAGGGAAATTGCCATGATTCCGAAAAGGGGCACCTCGGGGAAGGTGACTTGAAGAACTATTCCCTTAAGTGGCAAAAAGAATTACTTTTGATCCATAGATCATTCAAACTCTCTATACCAGCCTAAGGCAATTCTCAATCGATCGTCTGGAAGAGTTCGAAGGAGTGGCATACTCAGACTAGGATGGATGATGTGGATTACCTTGTTGAAGACAACGCAATGGATGATTTTTCTTATCATCGGAAATGGATGGGACCCATGGTATGCCCACTTTGAAGGTGATCCTGACCAGGAATTACCGAGAAGGGTAGTCCAAGGTTGAATGGCACAATGGCGGTGCAAGCTGGGAACAAAATGCAAATGCTGGGAATGATTCTGGTAACTGGGAATAACTCAACGAGAGTGATTCCACCATTTGGATGCTTATAGCATAATCGAAGAAACTGGGATTACAAGGATTCCTAAGGAACAACTTCTATAATAAGTCGCACGAAATCCTCATGGAAAAATGGGCAAGATACTATAATGACAGATCTTCCGGCTAGGTGTGTCGGCCAGAACATCAACCCTGTCGGGACCTACATCATAGATCCTGGAAAAGTTCCAACCATCATATCTGCCTGAGATTCAGATCTGGTTGGTAATAGGATATTTCAGACAACATGTCTGGAAAAGAAAGTTTGCAACACAAACCGACGAGATGACGTTGCGAGATTCTCAAAAAATGAACTACGATAGTATGCTCCAAAACATGAGCTGGTTTTGCTACAAACATGTGAACACGCTGTCCCAGACAAGCATGACCACATAGTAGTCTTATAATAAAACACTACCGAGTCCAAATGGGGAACCATCATCGAGGATATCGAAGTCCTTGTGTAAGTCTAGCTCTTAAGGAGAAACTTCTTCTCCTTGAACAAATCAATCAGTGGCTTGGTGTGCTAGGGATTCATATAGAATGAAGGTTGCAAGTGTCCAGACCACTGAATACTTCGCACGTATGCATGACTGACTTGGGATGATTCCAGAGGAAGCGAAACAAACTTTCCCAAATTCATGGCGGCAACTTGCTTCAAATGCACGTGAACTAGAGGAAGTCACTTCTTATACCAAACATATGCTTCATGAGCTAGCATGAAGAAATGCTTTCAAAGTTTCCAACACTAGCTTAATGTTCAACATGAATCATGGATAAGATGGAAATATTGTCGATGGGCTCAACAACAGGTCATCCAGATTTCCGTGAAGATTGAATTCCATAATTATGTGAACAAGGTGATAGCATTGGTCAAACCCAAAACATATAACGGTGTATGCTCGAGGAAACAACCACGAGTAAGACAACATTATGAACATCGTTGGTTCTGATTTGACTTGACGATAGTCCATACTCAAGTCAAAGTTTTGACAAGGCAATAGATCCAACAACTGATCACGAGGACCAATCGATGGAGATATCATGTTTCTTCAACACACACACACACACAAAAAGATATCCTTTAACATGAACTAAGTCAGACAATCTTTATCTTCCAACTCTCCAAGTTGTTGTTTAGATCAACCAACTAGCTCAGGGATATCCCACACAGATTCTTGGAGAAGGAGTGATTTATAAGAAAACCCATTTAATCACGAACTCAACATACCGGTCAGGTGACAACCAGGTAATACTTCCAAGAAGATCTTCGGAAAATCACGAACCACCGATATGTTACTAAACTCGAGAACATTCTTGCTTTTCAGGGCAAGACGATGGGACCAAGAGAGTGATGGATTGCCACAATCCTATCTCATTGATCGAAGAGTGCACCGAAAATAAGGACTAGGTAGCATGATCCATCTTAGGATGATGATTCAATAACCAACATG
Source organism: Triticum urartu (assembly GCF_003073215.2). Lineage (NCBI taxonomy): Eukaryota > Viridiplantae > Streptophyta > Magnoliopsida > Poales > Poaceae > Triticum > Triticum urartu. Next base: position 427,476,478 of record NC_053025.1, read on the forward strand.
CTAAGAATTAAATTATTGTCCATTAGCTACCAAGCAACGGGGTTGCTAGTAGTATTGATTTCACACATCATGGTTCACTTGTCGGTGTTCCGGTTGCGACAACACTGGACCAAGGAATGAAACAATGATAGCGAGAAGTATCAATGTGTCAAGAATTCATAAGAAATGGTGCAATTCTCATGACAATCCTGACATAAAGGGGGTAATACTCCAGGGTAGAATAGAGCAAAAGCTGGATTGCATTTTGATATGCGGAATACAACTGCTTTGACCCAATCCTGGATATGGATGAGGTACTGGAGTTTGTTTCTCCTAGTCATTCTGAAATAGAACGGCTTGACGAACCACAAGAATACTAGGCATCGATGAAAACGAATGCACACGTACTCTTGGCTACCAACTGATAGAGGATGGTCGGGATACAACTGAAGAGGAACCACTCAAGGAACATATAATTTTCTGGGTTGTGGGCTCATATATTAGTATGTCAAACAAGTTCAACAGGTTTCTTCTAGATAATCCATGCAGAAAGGTAGGACTGGCAAATTCACAATTCTTGAATGGAGAACCCATTAAGAGCACTCTTATTGTGATCTTTTGGTTCAAAGAACTTCTGCCTTAATGGTTCATGGTATTTGGAAGAAGGAAATACCACGGACCTCGAGGACTGTCGCAAGGTTACTAATATCCTAAAGGAACTAGCAACACTATCAACACGAGATAAGTAGAGTGAATCTTGGGCCAAGAACCCAGGAATAGAATGCCTACTAACTAAACGGCATCACGGGATGCTTTCGAGAATGGTGGCCAGAATCATCACACTGGGGATGCAATGCATTGCTAGATTACCAGGTGATACTCTAGACACCTAGGGTCATAATAATAGCTCCAACATAAATGCCGAGGCAGCGGAGTACCTCAACAGACGGATTAGTGTGCTTAAACTGGCCCAAAAGGACACCGGGAACTGGGAGGAAGCATTTGCAAATGCATTAGATTGTTTAGAAACCTGGGATGACTCGGACAGCATAACGGCTGTAAATGCTCAAAATGATTTGAGACATCCTGCAAAATGGTGGCATAACCACTCAGAAGCATAATATCAAGGTTCCGAGACCAACTATGAACACACAGAAGTAGTAGAGACTGAACTGGGCTTGAATCCATCAATCTTATAAGTCTATGGATTAGTAACACGTCATCCTGATAGATAGATGAGAAGGCCTAGTTCTTAATCCCCGTAGAAAAGAAGAGGTTGACTCAGATCAGAAGGCATGAGGTAAGGAATAAAAAGAGCCTTACATTCCCTTTCCACAATCAATTCCCTTACATAACTAAAGCATTTCTAGACACAACTTCGACCGATTTGGCTTGGTAATCCTACTGTCGGCGTTCTGGGAACGGGGGTCCCTAGACTTGCCTGCCTGCGGCCCACGGTGTGGCTCAAAAGGGGGCCCAGCGTAGCCCATCTTCATCAACACAGACCCTCGCGAGGGGCCAAGCCTCGCGGGGCGGACGACACGGAGCTTCCTCAGGCACGGCCTCATCAGGCTGGCTCACGAGGAGGCGGAGAGATCAAGGCGGGGTACCTCACGAGGTGCCCATGACGCAAGCCATGACGACCAAAGGCGCCAGGCGGGCGCCAACCGCGCAGTGTCCTCCTTTCCTATTTGGTGCAAAGGGAGCAAGCGCAGGCGAGAGCATCAAGCAAAGGCACCCGTTTCGGTGCAACGAGACCAAGACCAGTCCAACGGCAGGGAGGAAGTCATTGTGGAGCCCAAGCCAGCGTCACTACAGAGCCTTTGGCAGGCGAGGACCAATTTTAGTCAGGATAAGTGTACCAGATGTTCCCCTTCAAAATGGCCAATTGTTGGCGCCCTTCCCGCTCAATATTTGGGAAGAGGCCCAGGGTCTTTGCCTATAAATAGGACTAGCCACCCACAGGGTAGAGGGAGATCGGAGATCGGATCGAAATCAGAGAGAGAATCGAGAAGAGAGAGAGAGAAGGGGGACTGAACTCCTCCTAGCAGTTCATCCCCCCAACCAAGAACAGACCCTCGCGAGGCTGTTCTTCCTTGTATTGCTCATCATCATCAGCCCAAGAGGCAATCCACCACACCACACACTGGAGTAGGGTATTACACCACAACGGTGGCCCGAACCAGTATAAACCATGTGTCTCTTGTGCTGTTCTTTCCATAGCCTAGATCTTAGCGAGGCGGAGGGGTGCAGGTAGGTAGAAGGCGAAATCCCCGCGCGCACCCCAGTGTTCGAACCTCAAGGGTCTGCCGGAACCCGAAATCCGACATTTGGCGCGCCAGGTAGGGGTGCACCAGAATTCGTCTTCCACCACCCCGTTCTCCTCCGACCATCGCGTCCATGTCTGACGCTCGTCGGGCCCGCGCCGAGCGCCGGGCCGCTCTTGCTTCCCGCGTCGCCCAGACGGCTCCTGTCGGCGGGCGTCCTCGTCGTTCCCCGTCACCTGCCGTCAACGCCGCCACCGTCCCGGCAGGGGACGAGCAGCAAGCGTCGTCTCAGCATCCGTCCGTGCGGCAAGACGGCAGCACCGCTACTCCCTCGCTCATCCCAGCTGGTTCTTCGTCCCGCGCGCTCCGCGCACCCATGGAGGCTCGAGCTGCGCTGATCGCGGCAAACGATCTCCTGCGCTACCGTCCCGTCAATGACGTCTATGAAGAATGGCTCGACCGCGTCGCCGAGCTTGTCCGCGCCGCAGGGGGCTCTCCTGCGCTGTCCGTTCCGCTGCACCGCACCCCGCCCCGTGCAGGTGACGAAGCTCCGGGGGCGCCCCAGCCGCCTCCTCCTCAAGAAGGCACCATGGCTCCAAGGCGCATGGCCCCTGGGCGGAACCCGCTCCGTCAGGTGCCAGCGCGGCAAGAGCAGAGCTGCCAAGAAGTCCCTTGCCCGCAAGAAGCTTCCCGGGCGCTCCCTGCTCCAGCACGTCGTGATCATGCTCCCGCTCCCGCATGTCAAGACCCCGCGCTGCTCCCAGCTGCAGCGCGTGGGGACATGCAAGACCAAGCTCTCCGTCACCCAAGGCCTCCTGTGGCCACAGCAGGCTGTCGTGCCTTCACCACCGAGCTACGCAGCATCGCGTGGCCCGGCAAGTTCAAGTCAGACCTGCCTCCTCGTTACGACGGCACGGCCGACCCTGCAGAGTTCCTCCAGCTCTATGAGCTGGGCATCGAAGCTGCCAACGGAGACGAGAAGGTCATGGCGAACTGGTTTCCCATGGCGCTCAAGGACGGGGCCCGCACCTGGCTCCTGAACCTGGCTCCAGGCACGATCTCCTCCTGGGACGAGATGCGCACCCGCTTCATCGCCAACTTCCAAGGTACTCACGACCGGCCACCCGCCGTGAGCGACATGCGCCGCATCAAGCGACAACCCGGAGAGACCCTGCAGAAGTACATCCAGCGCTTCAAGAACGCACGCCTCAAGATTCCCAAGGTGACCGAGGAGGCCATCATCTCAGCCTTCTCCGACGGCGTGCGCGACGTCAAGATGAAGGAGGAGCTGGCGATGCATGAAGACCTGTGCACTTCCTTGGAGTTGTTCAACTTGGCAACCAAGTGCGCCAGGGCTGAAGAAGGGCGTCTCTCCCTCCTCGAGCTGCCTGCCGTGGACCCAGAAGAGAAGAAGCCCAAGGCCAAGGATGTGAAGCGCAAGGGGGCTGCCGTGCTCGCGACAGAACCAGACACCAAGCGGGGCAGAGATCAGCCCGAATATTCTAAGGGCAGTCGGTACTGTGTGTACCACGACCTCCACACCCACAACACCAACGAATGTCAAGAGCTCCAAGCCATGCGAGAAGGAAGGATCGGCCGTCGCCCCGACCGCGGTGACCGGGGCTACGGTCGATTAGGAGGAAGGAACGTAGGACGCTGGGAAGACCGCTCCCCGCGCCAAGGGTGGCGCGATCGACCTCGCGAGGATCGCTGGCAAGACCCGCCTCGCGAGGGAGACTGGAGGGATCAGCCTCGCGAGGATCACCCGCCAGGCAATGCAGGCCTCCCTCCGCTGCCGCCGCAGCCAAGGAGAAACGAGGACCGCCATCAGGACGAGGGGGCTGGGGGCTTCCAGGAGCCGCGCGCGATCGCCTGCATCCTGGGCGGGGCTCAAGCCCCAGCCTCTCAACGCACTTTCAAGTAGTTCGCCCGCGAAGTGAATGCAGTCCTCCCCAAGCTCGAAGCCACGCGCCCTCTCAGGTGGTCGGCGTGCGCCATCACGTTCAGCTCAGCAGATCAGCTTAAGTGTGTGGCCACAGCCGGAGTCCTCCCGATGCTTTGTTCCCCAATCATCAGCAACGTGGTGGTCACCAGGACCCTCATTGATGGTGGGGCAGGGCTCAACGTCCTGTCCATGGAAACATTCAACAATCTCCAATTGCCCTACAACCAGCTTCAGCCAACCAAGCCTTTCTCTGGAGTCACCGACGGCTCCACGGTCCCGATTGGGCTGGTTCGCCTCCCTATCACCTTCGGGGCACGCGAAAACTACCGCACCGAGCTCATCAACTTCGACGTCGCTCACATTCTCCTGCCGTACAACGCCATCCTTGGGTACCCAGCGCTGGCCAAGTTCATGGCCGTAACTCACCACGGCTACAACGTCCTCAAGATGCCAGGAAGTGGCGGAGTCATCACGGTGCCTTGTGAAGAGAAGGACGCGGTGTGTTCCCTGGAATGAGCCTTTCAGGCCGCATCGCTGGAAGACCCGGATCACGGAAGCAGGAGGCTTGCCGAGACCGCCCCCAAGAAGAAGAAGACATCATCCGGCCCGGCCCCTCAGGAGGCAGGCCCCTCAGGGCCCGCGCCTGCCCAGGAGGAACCTCCTTCCATCGCATAGGAAAGCGCGCCCGGCGCCCTCCTCAGGCAGGGCTCGGGGGCTCTCCCCTGGAGGGCCACCGACCTGGCTAAGGTCACGAGGGAGGCGCTTGGGCACCACATGGAGGCGTGTTTCAAAGCACGTTTCCCTCAAGAAGGAGTAAGGCGAGGAGGGCCAGACCCTCAGGAGTTCGTCAGCAAGGCCATTCAGGAGCTACAGGAGTCAAGAGTCATGAGAGGCGGCCGCCGCCTACCAGCTGTGGCTCCCCATCCAGGCGAGGATGGTGGGCTGCGCGTCTGCATCGACATACCAGGGCTCAATCGAGTCGCCTCTCTGGAGCGCCTCTGGCCCTCGCGAGTGGGGCGCTGCAAAGGTCCACCCCACAGCTACGTTCGCATGCCTTACGGCTTGCCGAACGCGGCTGCCACGTACCAGCGCCTCATGAGGGGCATCATGGAGGCTCAAGAGGCCAGGCGTTCCGCAGCCCTGGCGGAGATGGAGATGGTTCACGAGGAGCCACCAGCACCTCTGGAGCCTCCCGAGGCCCCTGGGCCTGGGGGCTCGTGAGGATCGGCTTCCGTAGCCCACCGAGTCTTCTACGCCAACACTCCTTCGTCCTCAACATCATCAGGTGACATCTTTCAAGTTTCATTTCCAGCTGGGAGCGCCCCCCAGGGCTGCATTATTCCCAGGCCGTGTGGGTCCGTCCCTACGGCATCTATCCCTTTTATTTTATGTTGTTAGCTTACCTTGTTGGGGGCGCCCCTCGGGCTGCATCATCCCCCAAGTCGCTCGGGCCAGACCCAGCGGCATGTATCCCCTTTTGCGTTTATTTCTCGGTATGCGTTCGACCCACCATGCTTGATTATTTGATGCCTGTCCACGGCACCTCTTCTTCTCCATGTCGACCACTTGCACGTTAAAGGGGGGGGGGTACCTGAGCATCGCGACTCAGGGCTCTTACTGGCTCTCCAGCCCTCACCCTCTGGCCTTGTCCACGGCATCGCGACCTGGCATACCAGCGACGGCTGAGACCAGCTCGAGGGCCGGGACCCGAGGACGTAGAGTGCCGGCATCTAACCAAAATTTCAGGGACACATCACAAGATAAGGCCAAGTGCCAGGCGCAACCCGCCTAGAGGTAGGGCCCCGTGAGTCCCGCGCTGGCTCACGGGTGCCCAGATACACCTCGCCAGGCCCTACCGTGCCAGCCACATGTCAGGGCGGGACTGTACACGCCCCGGGGGATCCTCCTGGAGGGGAGCCCCCTCCCACATACCAGTGGAAGCACCATGCTCCGCGCTGGCTGACGACACTGCCGAGGAGCGGCTATGCCCGTACACATACGGAAGCGCTATGCTCCGCGCTAGTGATAAACAACTGAGGGCGGCCCCCGGGCCGCATCAACCTTAGGGAGCCCAGAGCTCAGTGTCTAGCCTCATCGTAACGCCTCCCCTCGGGAGTGCCGCGCGAGGGGGCTGGGCACGGGGGCTGCGCTTGGGCCACGCCCAGACGCACGCCACCCAGCCAGGCCCCCCCAGGCCTGGTTCGTCGAGCGTCTCTCCCCGAGCGGAGCCAAGGTACGAAGGCCATTTGAGCGTCAAGGGGGACTCGTGAGCATCGCGACTCAGGAGCCTAACTAGTCACGTAGCCCCTCACTCCTTAGTTCCGAAAGGCTAACGGCGGTTGAGGTATGCACGCGGCCGGGCTCTACAGACATAGAACGGTAGATCCACCCACATCACACCTCCCTACTTGCTGTTCGTGCGCCAAGGGGGACTCCTGAACATCGCGACTCAGGAGCCAACATTTTGGAGCCGTCGAAGTGCATGATCCAGTTTGAATATGTGTCGTACTCTTTAGGGAGTTCGGCTTCCGTCCATTCAGCGACGAGGTCAGCCAAAACTTGCGATTTAATAGCTCGCCGTGGCTTGTAAGTTATGTCAAACGGGAGGAGCTCAATGGCCCATTTGGCAATCCGGCCCGTCGCGTCGCGGTTGTTTATAATATCGTTAAGTGGTACTTCCGAGGCTACCGTTATCGAACACTCTTGAAAGTAGTGTCGCAGCTTCCGGGATGCCATAAATACTGCGTACGCTATCTTTTGATAATGCGGGTACCGTGATTTGCATGGAGTAAGTATAGTGGACACGTAGTAAACCGCCTTTTGAAGGGGAAATTTGTGTCCGTCCACTTCTCGCTCAACGACAAGCACTGCGCTTGCTACTTGATGAGTTGCCGCAATGTATAATAGCATTGGTTCGCCAATGTTTGGCGCGGCCAGGACTGGGTTTGTTGCCAATATGGCTTTTATTTCGTTGAGTGTGGCCATGGCGGCGTCCGTCCACTCGAAGTGTTCGATGCGCCGGAGGAGGCGATAAAGGTGTAATGCCTTTTCTCCCAAGCGGGAGATAAAGCGACTTAGAGCCGCCACGCATCCAGTCAATTTTTGTATTTGTTTGAGGTCTATTGGGGTAGCCAACTATGACAACGCTCGGATTTTGGCCGGATTAGCTTCAATACCTCTACTGGAGACAATGAATCCCAGGAGCTTTCCTGCTGGTACGCCGAAAGCGCATTTTTCCGAATTGAGCTTGATGTCATATGTTCAGAGGTTGTCGAATGTGAGCCTCAAGTCGTCTACTAGAGTTTCGACATGCTTGGTTTTAACGACCACGTCATCCACGTATGCCTCCACTGTTTTGCCGATCTAGTTTGCCAGGCATGTCTGAATCATGCGCTGATATGTTGCACCGGCGTTTTTTAGCCCGAAGGGCATTGTGTTGTAGCAGAATGGGCCGTATGGTGTGATGAATGCCGTTGCGGCTTGGTCTGGCTCTGCCATTTTGATTTGGTGGTAGCCGGAGTATGCGTCGAGGAAACACAATGAATCATGTCCTGCGGTAGCATCGATGATTTGATCGATGCGGGGGAGGGGGAAGGGATCCTTTGGGCAGGCCTTGTTAAGGTCCTTAAAATCGACACACAAGCGCCAGGATTTGTCCTTCTTGGGTACCATCACCAGGTTTGCTAGCCAGTCCGGATGTTTTATGTCTCTGATGAATCCGGCCCCCAATAGCTTGGCTAGTTCCTCTCCCATGGCTTGTCTTTTAGGCTCGGAGAAACGTCAAAGAGCCTGCTTGACTGGCTTGAATCCTTTTAGGATATTTAGGCTGTGTTCAGCCAGCCTGCGTGGGATTCCTGGCATGTCTGAAGGGTGCCAGGCAAAAATGTCCCAGTTCTCGCATAGGAACTCTCGCAGTGCGACATTGACATCAGGTTTTAATTGTGCCCCGATGGAAGCTGTTTTTGTAGGGTCCGTTGGATGGACTTGGAATTTGACTATTTCATCCGCCGGCTTAAAGGAGGTGGACTTGGATCTTTTATCGAGTATCACGTTGTCCCTGTTCACCATGGAGCGCAGCGCTGTTAGTTCTTCAGCCGCTAGGGCTTCGGATAGTGCCTCAAGGGCCAATCCAGCTGTCTTATTTTCGGCGCGGAGTGCTATGTCCGGATCACTAACAATAGTGATGATTCCGTTGGGCCCGGGCATTTTGAGCTTCATGTACCCGTAATGGGTTATGGCTTGGAAGATTGTAAACGCCTCCTGCCCTAATAGAGCGTGGTATCCGCTACTGAACGGGGCCACTTGGAATGTAATTTCTTCGGACCTGTAATTATCCGGCGTGCCGAATACCACGTCTAGTGTGATTTTTCCAGCGCAGCGTGCTTCCCGACTGGGGATGATTCCTCTAAAGGTTGTGCTGCTTTGCTTAATGCGGCTCCAGTCTATTTCCATCTTTTGAAGAGTTTCCTCATAGATGAGGTTTAATCCGCTACCGCCGTCCATGAGTACCTTGGTGAGTCGAAAGCCGTCCACGATTGGACTGAGGACCAGTGCGGCTGGTACTCAGGCTGTTCGGAATTTAGGTTCGTCACTGGCATTGAAGGAAATAGCCGTGTTGCTCCAAGTATTTATTTCTGCTCTGTGGCAGATTTCGGACATGCTGCGGAGTGTTCTCTTCCGTCTATTATTTTACGCGAAGGTCTCAAAGACCGTTAAGACCGTATTATTGTCCTCGTGGTGGTGCTCTGTTGTTTTTGGGAGGAGTAAATCCTCACCACTTTTGGCCACCTACCGGAGTATCTAGCATGCTCTAAGGCTGTGCGTTGGTATCGCATCCGCTGTACTATGAATTTTGCAGGGTCCGTTGAGCCATCCCTCCAGTACGGTTCCTTGCCCTGTAGAGGGCTTTTGCTTTTTGGTAGTTAACCCAGGTCTATTGTGATAATGCACCCTTTTATTTCGGACTGGGTTTGTATTCAGGGCCGGATTATCCCAAAATTTTATTTCGGTTTTCCAGGCGCTTTCCATCGCACAGTACTTTCGTACTATGGACACCAAGTCGGCAAAGCGTGTAATTTCGCGATGACTTATGGCGTTGAGGATTCCCTTGTCTGTGCAATTATTGCAGAAGAATGAAATTGCGTCTTCCTCGCGGCAATCCTTTATCTTGTTCTTGACCAGGAGGAATCTGGCCCAGTAATGGTGTACTGTTTCTTAGGGCCCTTGCCTAATTTGGGATAGATCGCGCATGTTTGGGTGGGTGGGTGGAATTGAATCCGAATCCTCACCCAATCTGAGGCTCAGTGGCCAAGGAGTTTCCGAACTCGAAAGTTTGGATTCTTGGATGTTTTCCGGTAAATCTAGACCGCTGCCTGATTCTGGGTTCAGGCTTTGAGTGACATCCTCGCCTCCGCGGGTATCCATCTTGGAGGGATCGGGAATCCGGACGTAGCTAGTCCTTAAGATAGATGAAGAGTTGCCGCATTGTTCTTCCACCACTGCAACGTGATGGGTGACCTGGGGAGAGTTAATTTCTCTCATATCGGGTTTAGGCCCAATCTGATCGTAGTCTGTAGCGACTCCCAGGGCGGCGATGCGATCCAAGAGCTCGTTCAGGGAAGAGAGCTCCATTGGATCTAACTGCTCGGTGAGTTCCGAGTTGACGTGAAGATTGCTTTCGATGACCTAAGAAGTCATCGTCGGCGCAGCGGCCGAACAGGCGGTCATAAGGAAACCACCTAGCCGGAGAGTTTGGCCGATAGCCAGAGCTCCCTCAACGATAGTGCCATCTTTAAAGACGAGACGAGACATCCTTCCTGGTGGCGACGACACAGCGGAACTCTCAATGAAAGCACCAATGTCGGTGTCAAAACCGATGGATCTCGTGTAGGGGGTCCCGAACTGTGCGTCTAGGCCGGATGGTAACAGGAGGCAGGGGACACGATGTTTTACCCAGGTTCGGGCCCTCTTGATGGAGGTAAAACCCTACGTCCTGCTTGATTAATATTGAAGATATGTGTAGTACAAGAGTAGATCTACCACGAGATCAGAGAGGCTAAACCCTAGAAGCTAGCCTATGGTATGATTGTATGTTGTGATTGTTGTCCTACGGACTAAAACCCTTCGGTTTACATAGACACCGGAGAGAGTTAGGGTTACACAAGGTCGGTTACAAAGGAGGAGATATCCATATACGTATTGCCTAGCTTGCCTTCCACGCCAAGTAGAGTCCCATCCGGATACGAGACGAAGTCTTCAATCTTGTATCTTCATAGTCTAACAGTCCGGCCAACGGAGATAGTCCGGCTATCCGGAGACCCCCTAATCCAGGACTCCCTCAGCCACCCTCTTCTTCTTCTTCTTATCCTCGAGAGGAGGGTTGTTTTCCTCCTCCTCTTCCTCGTAGTTGTCCTCAGGGACAGAGGAATGGGCCTCGTCATCTTCGGACGTCGCGTCCGAAGTGCCCTTGTGACGGGGGCCACTCTTGGCCCCTTCCTTTCTTCTTAGCCTTCTTTTCCGGCACCGTATATGGCGCCGGTACCAGCATCTCCGCCAAGCGTGGGATGACTGGTTCTTCGAGCAACGGAGCCGGACACTGGATCCGCTTCGCCCTCTCCACCCAGTCCTGAGAGAGCAATACTAAGATCTCAGACATCATCCTCGAAACATTTAAGTTGGGAATATGTCAAAAGTAACACACCTCACTGGCGGAGCGGTTACAATTGTGACCACGGTCTGAGTCCATGGCCGGTGGCTTCTCATTGCCCTTAAAGAGCAACTTCCAGGCCCCTTCATGAGAAGTATCGAAGAGCCTTTTTAGGGTCTGGTGCTTCTTTGAATTGAACTCCCACAAAGGGCGGCTTCGGCACTAGCACGGAAGAATCCAGTGGACCAGCATCACCTGGATAACGTCAACGAGCTTGACTTCCTTGGTCACCATGCTTTGAACGTGCGTCTGTAGCGCTATCAGCTCGTCAGGTGAACACCAGTCCGGACTCTTCTCGACCCAGGAGGTGAGTCGCATGGGAGCACTGGAGCGGAATTCGGCAGCTGCAGCCCAGGTGGTGCCGCGAGGTTCTGTGATGTAGAACCACTGTTTCTTCCATTCCTTTCCTGTCTCCACAAAGGTGCCTTTGGGCCAGGAGACGTTGGATAGCTTGCTCACCATGGCCCCTCCACACTCTGCGTGCTAGCCGTCCACCACCTTAGGCTTCACGTTGAAGACTTTGAGCCACAGCCCGAAGTGGGGATGGATGCGGAGGAAGGCCTCGCACATGATGTTAAACGCCGAGATGTTGAGGAAGGAATTCGGGGACAGATCATGAAAATCTATCCCGTAACATTACATCAGCCCGCGGACGAAAGGGTGGAGCGGAAACCCTAGCCCGGGGAAGAAATGGGGGATGAGTACTACCCTCTCTGTGGGCTCTGGCATGGGGACGACTTGTCCCTCGGCTGGCAGATGGTGGGCGATCTCCTTCGCCAAATATCCGGCCGCCCAGAGCTTAGTAATGTCCTCCTCCTTGACAGAGGAGACCATCCACTTGCCCTGACCACCAGATTCGGACATGGTTGCTTGAGTGGAAAGGAGATGAGAACTTGGGTGCTGGAGCTTGAGATTGAAAAGGTGGAGACGGAGAGAGAGCGTGAGGAGAGGAAGAGGGAATACTTATCCCCTTATAAAGGCAGCAAATATTGAATGCCTCCTCACTCGCCTTAGGATTCGCCTGTTCCCTAGGGCTGTATAAACCGCACAGTTGAGTTACCCATGCCCGCATTGATGAGAATCCCGTAATAAGGGGGCACAATATCTGTTTCGACAAGACGTGCTGATGCAACCGCGTCTCGAAGCGTGGAATGGCAGAAGAAAAACGGTTCGAAATTATAACCGGACATACATGATGTTGTGTTGGAAAAAAGATTTCAACAAATTAGATTTGTGCAAACATTATATTCTCTCTGCGGTTGTGTATGGTGTGCGTAATAGGTCCAGATACTATCATTGCATCCGAAGACTATCTTGGAGTTCGGAGAAAGGGGAACCCGCCTTGCAATTCCGAAGACGATCTGCACACCGGACTCCTCGTCATTGAAATCTAGGTTCAGGGGCTACTAAGGGAGTCCTGGACTAAGGGGTCCTCGGGCGTCCGGCCTGTTATCCATGGGCCGAACTGATGGGCTGTGAAGACATGAAGGCCGAAGAATGCACCATGTCCGGCTTGGACTCTACTTGGCGTGGAAGGCAAGCTTGGCGACCGAATATTCCTTCTTATGTAACCGACTCCATGTAAACCCTAGATCCCCTCGGTGTCTATATAAACCGAAGGGGATATTCCGAAAAGGACACCACATATACTCATTACCATACCCACATAGGGTAGGCTTCTAGGGTTTAGCCATTACGATCTCATGGTAGATCAACTCTTGTAATACTCATATTCATCAAGATCAATCAAGCAGGAAGTAGGGTATTGCCTCCATAGAGAGGGCCCAAACCTGGGTAAACTTCATTTCCCCTGTCTCCTGTTACCATTGATCCTAGACGCACAGTTCGGGACCCCCTACCCGAGATCCGTCGGTTTTGACACCGACAGTCCCCTTTCGAATTGGCCGTTGTTGGCTCCCTTCCCGCTCAATATTCTGGGAGAGGACCAGGGCCTCTATATATAGGACTAGCCACCATAGTCGGAAGGGGATCCGACGGATGGAGATCTAGGAAGAGAGAGACCAGAACATCCACAAGTTCACCGAGCACAAGAACCCCTCTCCTCAGGAGGCAGTTCTTCCCCTTGTACTGTTCATCCTCATCCCAAGAGGCAATCCACCACACCACAATGGAGTAGGGTATTACACCACAATGGTGGCCCGAACCAGTATAAATCATGTGTCCCTTGTGTTGCGAGTTCGTAGAGTTAGCCCTTAAGATCTTAGCCAAGCTAGGACGTGGATCGGTAGGGGGAGATCTTCGCGCGCAACCTTGAGGGTTTTGCCGGAACCTGTGATCCGACACAGTCCATTTGAAGTCTCTAAAAAGACTAATATTTAGGAACGAAGGGAGTAAAATATAAGACATGCATGGTCCTCAATTCAATATTTAAAATGAACATGAAACTGAAACATGAATATTAAGTCTAGTACTACAGTACATGCAAATGTTGTGTTAAATTAGGTGGAGCTATGATTGTCGGGGGTCAACCCCTCGACCTTAGATAAAATTGTGAAGATCTGTTTAGGGTTGTTTAGATTATATTTGTCCCCACCCTCCTAACCACCGATTGGTTGTGCACCCCACTCCTCCTCCCCAGGAGAATATCATGTGCCCCCATACCTTAGATGCTATATGCCGATACGAGTTGCTTGGACCTTGTAGATCTAAGATATAGCAGCTCACATGATGTCTTAATATTTTACAGGAAACCTTGATGAGTTTGAGAATTGCACACAATTTGTACAAAAACTACTCAGATGCCCTTGGATCCCATATCCAACGACCTCGAAACTCGTATCACCATAGCATCTAAGATGAAGGAGGACATCATATTCTCCTGTATGTAAGAATATCATGTGCTACCACACCTTAGATGCTTTGGTGATACAAGCTCTTCGGAGCCGTTGGATTTGTGACCCAACACCTCCTCGGTGGTTCGAATGGTTTTTTGCAGAAAACCCCCCAAAGAGTTCGGCCACTGCTTACAAGCACAAAGACTGCTCAGATGCCATTGGATCTCAAATCAAACGACCTCGAAGCTCGTATCACCATAGCGTCCAAGCTGCGAGAGCACCTTATGTTTTCTCGCATGGGAGAATATGAGGTGCTCCCGCACCATAGATTCTATGGTGATACGAGTTCACGGAGCTCTAACGGCCCATAGTAGGAGGTTTGAATGTTTTTGCAATATACGGCTGAGAGAGTTTGGGAATTGCGTAGAAAGTACAAGTATTATGCATGTGCCATCTGATCACTGATCATACGACCTAGATGCTCATATCACCGTAGCGGGTAATTAAGCTACGGGGAGCACCTAATATGAGCAACGGGGAGCCGTTGGATCCAAGATGCAGCGGCACACACGAGACCTGAATGTTTTATTTGCAAAAAAGAAACCTTTGGAGAGTTTGGAAATTGTGCATAATTACAAAGACTACTCCCAAGCCATTGGATCTCACTTCCAACGGTGTAAAAACTAGTATCACCATAGCATCTAAGCTGCGGGGTGGATGTGATATTCTATGCCGCTATCATTTTTGTTCGTAAACTTGCAAAATATGTGTAACTCGTGCCGTTACTTGTCTAACCGCGCAAAGTATTTTTTCAAAAAAACCATCCTACACTGAAATACCGGACACAACACATGGGGGTCCCACTTGTCATTAATCAAATTTGGACCTAAAACTAACAAATCTGAAAGACGAGATTCGAACTGGCAACCTGGACTACAAAGTGTAAGTCGATAGCCTGAAAGAACAACGGTTGTTGGCTTTGTCCCATAACTTGATTTTATACAGTATTACATTGAGTAGAGTAGAGGGAGTGCTTCGTCAACACGTGCATGACCGTTGACTCACTTACTGGTGGGTCCCAGGTCTGCGATCTCTCTCTTCTCTCCATCGTCTAACCTTTACACGGGCACACACAAAGAGCGGCGCTAGCTTGCCGTGGTGTTATTACAACTAAAAAAAGCTTGGAAAATAGAAAAATCGCCTAGAACAAGAGACGTTGTGGCTGGTCAAGACGGAGGTAACCACACCTATCCTCTGTGCCATGTTAGCATGATGAAGCTGTGTGGCTAGTGGGGAGTTTTCGACCGACTGGCTGGGTCCCGAGGTCGAACCATAGGTACTACGTCTGATACAGTATATTTTTATACGCACATTTTTCCTCCGTGCCGAGACATGGCACACCCTACCGCGCGGTTTCGGGGTCCTCCCGGGTGGTGCACGCATATATTCTTCCTGACGTGGGACGCCCTACCGCATGTTTTCACCGAAGCAAGTAAATGAGTCGTCAAATCATGAAAGACCACCTTCCCCGCCGAGTACATCAGTGAAACACGGTGGCTAGCTAGTTGGGCTAGTTCGACTGATTAGCTAGGCCGCCGGCACATTTGTTTTTTCACCCCTTTTTTATCTACTTGCCGGCAGGTAAATTTAAATATCCACCGCGGCATTGCTCTGGTGATTGGGTGCGGCAGGATTTTTAATTTTTTGATTGACGGGAGCAGGCGTGGCAGCAATTAGTCATGATGACTCCGCCTGTAAAACCCACTGCTCCCTGATGTGAGAAGTCGTCGACTGGTGTTTTACCATGGTGAAAACCAAAAGATTCCCCGCTCCTCGGCTGGCTCCCTCCGCCTTCCCGTAGATTGCATTGCCTTTTAGCCGTTTCGCTCCCTACATCACCAACGTCGTGCGCCTCGAGAAGCAGGGGGACTTCGGTGGTGTTTAGGCGCCCTCTGCGAGGCATGTCCATGTCTCGGCGCAACATGACCATTGGATCAAACTTTGACGGTGCAGATCAGTCACTGTAGCACAAAGCGTGTGGGTGTGTTTGGTTGCATTCTCATCTCAATATAGTTGTTTCCTCTTCGTGTATTTGTGTTAACCTACTAGTGTGGACTCATGCACCCTTCATGCACTCTGCCAAACACCCAAAAGTGGGTCGAGAAGGGAACTTTTGCTCCCAGCCCGTGCACCCTTCATACACCCTGCCTAACACTATTCGTGCTTCATATGTTCATGTTTCGTGGAGTACTGTAGCACCGTACTCTCCGTGCGATGTAGACCTAGTTCTGTTAACATTGATCTCACCATTCATTCTTGACCGGACAGTCGAAAAAGCGGTACTATGTTACTACATTACTGTTCATATAGTTGACATGCGCACACCATCATTTGTTGTCGTCATATCTTACTACACTAGCAACAAGATTATGTAGTACTAACGTATGAACAACTGTACATGCCTAGTAGTAGGAGCACTGTGTATGCTCAAGTGGCTGCCGTGTTTCGCACTCCTCCGTCATAACAGTGGAAACGCTTGCTGTAATCATTTTTTTCTTCAGAAAAACAATGGACACGCTCTACTGTGTGGATCCTCCTCCAGCCATGCACTAAATTAGTCGCTTTCGCCGACGTGTGGGAGAGCCAGCATTGGGGTCCACCAGCCATGCACTAAATTACTCTGTAGTAGAGTGATGGTAGACTACCCCGATCGAAGCGCCGCAGTAATGCCCAATGAGCCGTCAAATCACAAAACCCCCTGCTTTCCAGCAGTAAGTTGGACAGATGAAGCAACCATCATTTCACTCTTCTCTCTCAGCTTCCTCTCTACCTAACTCGCTTCTCCCTCATCTTGTTCCTCATTTCTTCAAGAAAACCCCGACCTGCTTCTGCCATTATTCTTCTCTCCCAAAGAAGGAAAGGGGAGCGCATCAATGGTGTTGATTCTGGCCAAGGCCCGGTCTTGCAACCCCGAGACTGATCCTATAACTCCCTCGCTGTTCTTCTTTTGGGTTTGTGATTATGGTTTCTTTTCTTTTATTTCTATTTAACAGTTTCTTGATGGACGCTGGAGCACCGGCCGAAGTGATGTCTATGGCTCTGGCCAAAACTGTCGAGGCTCATGGTACGAAGAAGCGCAAGCACCCCGCCGAGACTACCGCAAACAAGCTCAAAGCCATCGCCCTGTCCAAGCCCCCCTCTCTGGGATCCCTCATTAAGAAAGTCCAGGTAATATCTCTTCTTGACGATCTTTTTCTCGATCTTGATCGTGTTTTTCATCTAACACGTAGTACTAGTACTAGTAGTACAACTTTTTGGGTGATCTTGCATGTGATTTTTGTGCGCCAAATTACGGTTCTAAATTCCTCTTTTAAGCAAAACATGCGAGAGGTTGACACTGATTTCTTATAGATTACTTTCAACTACTCCCTCGGTCCCAAATTTCTTGTCTTAGATTTGTCTAGATATGGATGTATCTAATACTAAAATGTGACTTGATACATCCGTATCTAGACAAATCTAAGACAAGAATTTTGGGACGGAGGTAGTACTTGCAAGTAATCCCTCTGCTCTCATGCCTTTGAAGACATGTTCTAGTGTCTTTGTTCACTCATTTCTGTGCGTATATGTAGTCATATATCGAGTATAATATCAAAATCATCTTATATTTCTGAACAGAGGTAGTAATAAAATATGGTTTCTGTTTGAATTAGAACCGGGTCCGTGGTGGAGATGAAGTTCTCAAAGTCATGCCATGTGAACTGGAAGACCTGAGGATGAGTTCTACTGCTAAACTATCCAGCTGCTGTGTCCTTGTCGCCACGTGTCCTGAACTAGTGTTTTCATGTAGCATTGTTGTCAGGCATGTTCTCGAGGTTGTACTTGACCACAACAATTTCCTGGTTGTGCCTTTGATTACGAAGGGTGTGGTTCTTGTAAAGCTTCCCAACAAATCTGATGCGGCCTGTCTTCATCATCATGTTTATGAGTGGAAAGACCACTCTATTAGGTTCTCCAAGGTTGACGAGATGGTGATGGTGCATGTAGACATCTCCCACGAAGTCCATGGCCTAGTCAGTTATGCAGAGTTTAATTAGTGCAACTTTGCTTGTCTGTAGTAAGTACTATTGTTCAGTACTTGATTTGTGTTTGTGAACCCTGTATTGTTTATTAGTACTGCCGCTTTTGGTGTGTGGTCAGTCCTGAGAACGGTCTATGTTAATGTTTGTCCACTCAATTCAGTCTGTATATTTTGAAGTATACATATCATATTTTTTGTGAGGACAGTTTATCAATTATGATTACACTCCAATATCTGTATGCATTGCAGGGTTTATCGCACCCACCAGGATTTCCAATCCCATGGATGTTCGGTCCATACGATTTGTCACGACCTTTGGACTGTCCTGCTTGTGGGAGTAGGCGGGGCCCCTACATGCCACCCGTAGTTGGACGATCAATCTTCTGTTTAGTACTTCAACATAGTGATTTCCTGGTAAGGATTCACTCATGTCCCATCAAGTAAATCTTATTGATTTACTGTCTAAATCTTATTGATTTAATGTCATGTTTTCTTTCTTTTCCTGTAATTTTACGATGTAGGTTTTGCCATGTGCCATTCATCACAGAATAAACCATTTGGTTTGCTCTACGATGGCTATTTTTTGCAGGTTTCACTTCTTATGTCGTGTCGGTAACGAAGGCACTGTCCATCACTTATATTATTGGAAAAAATTGGATCAGTCTGTTGTCTGAGTACAAGCTGAATCCCTATGATGAACTGCAATTAGGTTTAACAAAAATGCCACAATTAGTCCTTCTCTTGTTTAAAAGAAATGAAGAAAAAACTAGATCACGGTCACGGAGCCTAGTCAAGTTAGAAAGCTGATCATAGCAGACCAGACACGATCGCCATTGTCTCGCACATCGGTACCACCTTCAACAACGGATCAAGCACCGGCAGTTGCTCTAGCACTGAAAACGGCAGCAGCTCAGTCTGATCCAACTGAGGATTGGGCACCGACCGCGTTAGCGGATCAGGCTGATCTACCGGAGGATCGGGCATCGACACCGGCACCTGCTCTGACATCGGCACCAACTCTACAAGGAGCACCATCTCCGGCAGCAGCTGCGACTTCGGCACCTGCACCAACACTTGCACTTGCATCTGCTCCGGCCCGTGCAGCGGCAACCGAACAAGCAGTTGCACCAGCAATAGACTGGGCTGCAGTTCGCACTTCATATACGAAAGTCCTTACAAAAACCGACATGTCCACCTTCTTGGTAAGCATTGGCCGCCCAAGTTCTTCGTTCTTTTTTCTTTCCATGTTGTTTCACATGATTCACTGTGTTGATCTAACTGTTTGGGTATGTCTTCTTTTTTGCAAACAGAGAATTCCTAGAGCAACGAGGGAGTCGTTCAACAATTCGGGCGACAGCGGCCAAGTTTCTCTTACCATGCGCAACCTTGGTGTGAATGAACCTGCTCAATATACCGTAAGTACAAAGGATGGTTTCATGAGGATTGATGCTAAAGGATGGTCAAGGTTCAAATCTAAATCATATCTTGCAGTAGGGGATGATCTCAAAATTGAACTTTCTCGGCAAGGAGAGCTTGTCCAAATCAACTTTGAAATTCTTCAGTAGCAGCACGCAACTGCCGAACTGATCTATCCTCCGAGATATTTTGATGTAATAATCTGGCATGGTGAAACAGGTGTCCTATGTGTATAATTAATACGACAGTATTATCTATCACATGGTATATCGTTGATAGAATTGCAACTCTCATTGCTGGTTAGGAACTGTCGTTCGATTTCATTCCAACAGCTGCCGTGCTTTATTCAATTTTGTGTATTTGCCTTGCGACAGCATCTAAAACCAGCGTCGTACCGATCGCTTGCAGTATGAAAAGCGCTGAGGTAGAACACATGGGCCCCCAAACATGCAGGGTGGGCCTGCGGCCCAAAGTCCAGAACCGTGAGCCTGTCTAAGTATTATATTCTCAGCTGAACCCCCATAATGCCCGTGCATTGCACGTAACATCAAGATGCATTTGTATGAGTATTTTATCTTGTGAGAGAAAAGGATGAACAAGGGAAGGCCTTATTTGCAAATGTGGAGAGGTGTGTGGGTACCTTTTTGCAAAATTGCCATAGTTTCCTTCCTATCTGTCAGATATAAATCGGACGGCCTATATTGCAGGATGGCAGGCACACCATCATCACCAACTCGTCTATACTGTGTTAAAAACAACTCTGTTTTTTATAATTATATATGTTATATATATTCCCCTAGATTTTTCTTATGTATAAAGTTGTGATATAAAAGATTTGTATATTTCTTTACAGAGGGAGTATCTCTCTGTCAAAAATATATTTATGTGTAACTAGTTACTCCTGTCTTTCTACTTCCTTTCGCTGATATGTGGGGCATCCGACAATGGGGTCCACGTGCCATATGCACAAATTAGAGTGCACAACTGCATGGTAGACACCCCCCGGTCGTAGCACCGCAGTAATGCCCAATGAGCCATCAAATCACAACCCCCCCTTTCCAGCTTTAGCAGTAAGCTGGACAGACGAAGCAGCAATATTTCACTAGGCCTGAATCCCCTTCTCCCTCGTCTGCTTGTTCAGAGAAAACCCCCTCTCGGCGATTGCATAGAGTTTTCTCATGGAGAACTAGGTACAAATTCTTCATCCGTCACCAATAAATCCAAGTCCCTTGGTCGCGGGTAATCCTAGGATGGCAGCCGCCGCCATTGATGCATTTTTCTTCCTATTAAATCTAGTGTGTTTCATTTGCAGTGCCCAAAGTGCAAGGACCCTACAGGTTTCTGCGCCCTCAGCGAGACGCCACACTTGTTCCTTCTCATCCTAACACAGGATTTTAAAGCGCGCACAATATGTTCCTAGAATCCTGTTTTCTATCCGGGAGGGTGGGGTTTTTTTGAACATGTTGTCGACTAATTTGGAAATTTGGATTGCTATATTTGGATAGAAGGTACTACGAGTACGATGGTCAACACTAACGTGAAGGAGGAAGTTATTTCTAGATTTGGATAGGGAATACATTGTGTTCTCATATTATTTTTCCTGCAGTGCATTATTTGCTCTGCCAGAACACATGTACTCAAGATGCTCGGCCTTGCCATAACTGAATACACCATTTTAATGGTCATAGTGAATACAATCCATGGATAAGTTCCGAGTTGGGTTCATGAACCAAGAAGATCGCTGCTTTTTTATGGCCGAACTTGGATAAACTTTCTCAAGTGTTACGGACTGAAAGTTGGCGCACGAATGTTGATGGAAATAGCAGAATCCGGTATCATCTTCACTGCGATCTTCCACTCCGACGTCGTTCCAATTGTTCATCCATGTTAGTTTTGTATCTGGTTCTTGCTTGTTGCCTCGATTACTTCTTAATCCACCTATTCTGTCTAAGTAATCACAATTTAACTTTAGAAGTAGCAATGAATCTCTCACGAAGATGCTACTTCTAACTAATAATTTCTTATAATTGGTGGCACATGTAGGTTTTTTCAGAGTTAAGCAGGCTGCCCGTTTGTTATTCTATAACATCTCGGCTGTTACTGATGGCACTGAAGTTGACTGGGATGACATCCACAAGTTCCTACACTTTATTGATCGTCTTAAGGTCCTTGTGGGGCGTTTCAATGGTGGAAAGCCACGTGGGATATGTGTGCCACTGCTGCACTCATTGAACAGGTCCAACTGTGTCGAGAAACTTATGGTATGAGTTGTTTTCTGTTATATATGGTGTTCATAAACTATTGCTTATACACAGTTTTACAGTTGTGATCTTCTTGAAACAGAAACTGCGCAGTTCTATTATTCCTATACAGATGCCTGACCATGGTCGGGTCAGACTTGCGCTTGGTCACAACATGATGTTTATGTCGACCTACTCCATTCCCCTTGGAGGTGAAAAGATACTTATTCATGGGTGGTCTCAAATAATGAAGGCCCGTCCATCTTGGAGAATAGGATAGAAGATTATGTTCCTGCTTTTCCATGCTCTAAAGCGAATATCCTGTTTATTGAACACATTGCGAGATGAAGCCACTTTCAGAAGGTTGTGGGTGCGCGGGGTGGTGCCTAGGCCTTGTCCTGGGGCTTAGCGGCCTCACCCTTGGTTAACTGTAGGCAAAGTACCACTGTTCGAGGCGTGCTTTGTACGGTTGAACCTGTATAAGTAATCATACTGCTTTCAGCTATGGTTGTTAAGTGCCCCTGCAGGTTTAGGTTAAGGTTGTTAAGTACTCATGTTGCTTTTGCACAGTCTGTCGTGTTTCTTCATTCCTGTCTTCCTCCAGCCGCCAAAACCAAACCAGCACCGGCGGGGCCGCCTACTTCTGCCTCCCACGGCTAGCTGCGCCCCAACGCATGCATCGCCGCCCCACCGTCTCCTAAATTGTTAACGCTGACGTCGAGGCCTCACCGTCGTCCTCCGCGCTCTTCGGTGTGCTCGCCGCGGCGCCACCCTCTCGCGTTGTTAACAAGGTCAACAAACAACAGGAATCGGCAGAAGTACGTGGAGAGGATGACAGTAGGGGCCCAACATGTCAGAGTATGGAAAAATAAAATGCTTCCAACTAGTGTTTTCATGACATCTGGGACTGATACGTCTCCATCGTATCTATAATTTTTGATTGTTCCATGCCAATATTCTACAACTTTCATATACTTTTGGCAAATTTTTATACTATTTTTGGGACTAACATATTGATCCAGTGCCAGTTCCTGTCTGTTGCATGTTTTTGGTCTCGCAGAATATCCATATCAAATGGAATCCAAATGGGATAAAACGAACGAACAATTATGTTGGAATATTTGTGATTTTTGGGAAGAAAATCAACGCGAGATGGTGCCCGAGGTGGCCACGAGGGTGGGGCCCACGACCACCACAGGCAGGCGCCCCCCCACCCTCGTGGGCGACCCGTAAGGCGGTTGATGCTCTACTTTGGCCGCAAGAAAGCTAATTTTTGGAAAAGATCTGGGCAAAGGTTTCAATCCAATCAGAGTTACGGATCTCCGGATATAAAATAAACGATGAAAGGGCAGCAGAACAGAATGCAAAAACAGAGAGAGACAGAGAGACAGATCCAATCTCAGAGGGGCTCTCCCCCCTCCCACGCCATGGAGGCCAAGGACCAGAGGGGAAACCCTTCTGCCATCTAGGGAGGAGGTCAAGGAATAAGAAGACGAAGGGGCCCCCCTCCCCTTCTCTTCTGGTGGCATCGGAACGCTGCCATGGCCATCATCATCACCGCAATCTTCACCAACAACTTCACCGCCATCATCACCAACTCTTCCCCCCTCTATGCAGCGGTGTAACCTCTCTCTTACCCGCTGTAATCTCTACTTAAACGTGGTGCTCAACGCTATATATTATTTCCCAATGATGTATGGCTATCCTATGATGTTTGAGTAGATCCGTTTTGTCCTATGGGCTATTTGATGATCAAGATTGGTTTGAGTTGCATGTTTTATTATTGGTGCTTTCCTATGGTGCTCTCCGTGTCGCGCAAGCGTGAGGGATCCCCGCTGTAGGGTGTTGCAATATGTTCATGATTCGCTTATAGTGGGTGGCGTGAGTGACAGAAGCACATACCCAAGTAAGTAAGTTGTTTGCATATGGGATAAAGAGGATTTGATACTTTAATGCTATGGTTGTGTTTTACCTTAATGATCTTTAGTAGTTGCGGATGCTTGCTAGAGTTCCAATCATAAGTGCATATGATCCAAGTAGAGAAAGTATGTTAGCTTATGCCTCTCCCTCAAATAAAATTACAATAATGATTACCGGTCTAGTTATCGATTGCCTAGGGACAAATAACTTTCTCGTAACAAAAAGATCTTTACTAAAACTACTTAGTTGTGTCTTTACCTAAACAGCCCCTACTTTTTGTTTATGAAATCTTTATTATCTTGCAAACCTATCCAACAACACCTACAAAGTACTTCTAGTTTCATACTTGTTTTAGGTAAAGCGAAAGTCAAGCGTGCGTAGAGTTGTATCAGTGGTCGATAGAACTTGAGGGAATATTAGTTCTACCTTTAGCTCCTCGTTGGGTTCGACACTCTTACTTATCGAAAACTGTTGCGATCCCGTATACTTGTGGGTTATCAAGACCTTTTTCTGGCGCCGTTGCCGGGGAGCAATAGCATGGGGTGAATATTCTCATGCGTGCTTGTTTGCTTTATCACTAAGTAATTTTTATTTGCTGTTCTTAGTTGTTCTTTATCTTTAGTTATGGATATGGAATATGAAATACCAAAAAAATTAGGTTTACTTGCTGTTCATGGAGATGGGGAACCTCCTAAAACCCTCGATGCTGGTTATGTGAAAGATATTATGTACTGCTTTAATAATCCTGAGAAAACCCCATTCAATTATGTAATGGGAGTAACGTTGGATCAACGTGAATACTTTAGGGATTACCGCTTGACAGAAAAAGGGAAACTATTATGGGATCAAATTCATATATTGAATTGGTATGGTAGGCAACTATGCTTGAGATATGATTATACTTGTTGCTCTTGGATGAAGGCTCCACACCTTCCCTTTTTATGCGAATTTAATGATAATAAAACCTTAGCTTTTTATGCTAATGGTATATATGATTACTATGATGTGGAACAAATAGAAGAATTTGTTGCTTTTATGGGTGCTTATGAAATTGAATCTATGTTTAAAGAGTTTGAAGATTTTGATGATCCGGTTTATAGACCTGAAAATTTAGCTATCCTTAAATATTGCTATGAGAATTATGAATACAATTCCGATATTAATGCACTTATTGAGAAAGTCTCCGCTGTCCAAGAAGAGACTAATATTTTGCAAGAATCTATGGAAGAAGAAGTTGATGAAACTATGAGCTCATTGGATGAAAAAGATGAGGAGGAGAGCGAAGAACAAAAGGAGGAAGAGCAGATTGATCACCCGTGCCCGCCTTCTAATGAGAGTAACTCTTCAACTCATACATTGTTTAATTTCCCTTCATGCTTACCGAAGGATGAATGCTATGACAATTGCTATGATCCCGTTGATTCTTTTGAAATATCCCTTTTTGATGATGCTTGCTATGCTTGTGGCCAAGATGCCAATATTAATTAATCTTATGGAGATGAACTTGATATAGTTCGTTATGTTAAACATGAAATTTTTGCTATTGCACCCATGCATGATAGTCCTATTATCTTTTTGAATTCTCCCAACTACACTATATCGGAGAAGTTTACACTTATTAATAATTATATTGATGGGTTGCCTTTTACCGTTACACATGATGATTTTGATAGATATAATATGCATGTGCTTTCTGCTCCTACTTTCAATTATTATGAGAGAGGAACTATATCTCCACCTCTCTATGTTTCCAACACGATAAAATTGCAAGAAACTATTTATACTATGCATTGGCCTTTACTATGTGTTTATGAATTGTTCTTTTATGACATGCCTATGCATAGGAAGAGAGTTAGAATTCGTCATTACATTATATATGTTACGTTGTGCTCACTACTAAATTATAAATCATTGTTAATTAAAATTGGCTTTGATATACCTTGGGATCCGGGTGGATTCACTACTTGAGCACTATATGCCTAGGTTAATGGCTTTAAAGAAAGCGCTGCTAGGGAGACAACCCGGAAGTTTTAGAGAGTCATTTATTGCTGTTGAGTGCTTTTATATAGTTTAAAAACAACAAAAATAAATATGGGAACCCAAAACTTTTTCAAAAAGGAAAGTGAAAGTGAGAGAGACAAGCATTGTTGAAGTGGGAGAGCTCCTTGAACTTTGTTCATGCTCACGGAAACTTTGTGAATCTTGATTACAGAAACTTTTCAACAAAAATAATTATCCTCTTGTTCAATTCCATTGTATTATAAAAATAGTGTGCCAAGGTTTGCCTTTAGGATGTTTACATTTGCTTGATGGTTTGTACAGTGCAGGACAGAAACTTTGGTGGTAGTGCGCGATTTACATTTTTAGATGGAACGTCAAATGGTTCTGATTCTTTTTGCACTGTCTTTCTATGCAAATTTTTTATTTTTCCTAATTTTGGTAGAATTTTTCAAGTATCAGAAGTATGGTGAATGTTCATATTTCTACAAACGGTTCTGTTTTAGACAGATTCTGTTTTTGACGCATAGTTTGCTTGTTTTGATGAAACTACCAATTTATATCAGTGGATTAAGCCATGAAAAGGTTATTATAGTAGACACAATGCAAAAACAAAATATGAATTGGTTTGCAACAGTACTTAGAGTAGTGATTTGCTTTATTATACTAACGGATCTTACCGAGTTTTCTATTGAAGTTTTGTGTGGATGAAGTGTTTGGTGATCGAGAAGGTGTCGATGTGAGAAGAAGGAAGAGAGGCAAGAGCTCAAGCTTGGGGATGCCCGAGGCACCCCAAGTAAATATTCAAGGAGACTCAAGCGTCTAAGATTGGGGATGCCCCGGAAGGCACCCCCTCTTTCTTCAACAAGTATCAGTATGTTTTCGGATTCGTTTCGTTCATGCGATATGTGCAATCTTGGAGCGTCTTTCGCATTTAGTTTTCATTTTTCGTTTATGCACCATGCTGGTATGAGATAGTCCTTGGTTTATTTATAGAATGCTCATTGCACTTCACTTATATCTTTTGAGTATGGCTTTATAGAATGCTTCGTGTGCTTCACTTATATCATTTGAAGTTTGGATTGCCTGTTTCTCTTTACATAGAAAACCACCATTTTTAGAATGCTCTTTTGCTTCACTTATATTTTTTAGAGCGTGGTCATATCTTTTGTAGAAAGAATTAAACTCTCTTGCTTCACTTATATCTATTTAGAGAGATGACAGGAACTGGTCATTCACATGGTTAGTCATAAAATCCTACATAAAACTTGTAGATCACTGAATATGATATGTTTGATTCTTTGCAATAGTTTCGCGATATAAAGATGGTGATATTAGAGTCATCCTAGTGGGTAGTTGTGAATTAGTATAAATACTTGTGTTGAGGTTTGTGATTCCCGTAGCATGCACGTATGGTGAACCGTTATGTAACGAAGTCGGAGCATGAGGTATTTATTGATTGTCTTCCTTATGAGTGGCGGCCGGGGATGAGCGATGGTCTTTTCCTAACAATCTATCCCCCTAGGGGCATGCGTAGTAGTACTTTGCTTCGAGGGCTAATAAACTTTTGCAATAAGTATGTGAGTTCTCTATGACTAATGTTGAGTCCATGGATAATACACACTCTCACCCTTCCACCATTGCTAGCCTCTCTAGTATCGCGCAACTTTCGCCGGTACCATAAACCCACCATATACCTTCCTCAAAACAGCCACCATACCTACCTATCATTGCATTTCCATAGCCATTCCGAGATATATTGCCATGCAACTTCCATCATCGTCATATACATGACTTGAGCATTCATTGTCATATTGCTTTGCATGATCGTAAGATAGCTAGCATGATGTTTTCATGGCTTGTCCGTTTTTTGACATCATTGCTACGCTAGATCATTGCACATCCCGGTACACCGCCGGAGGCATTCATATAGAGTCATATCTTTGTTCTAGTATCGAGTTGTAATATTGAGTTGTAAGTAAAAAAAGTGTGATGATCATCATTATTAGAGCATTGCCCCAGTGAAGAAAGGATGATGGAGACTATGATTCCCCCACAAGTTAGGATGAGACTCCGAACGAAAAAAAAGAGAAAGGCCAAAAAAAGAGATTGCCCAAAAGAAGAAGAAAAAAACAAAAAAAATGAGAGAAAAAGAGAGAAGGGGCAATGTTACTATCCTTTTACCACACTTGTGCTCCAAAGTAGCACCATGTTCTTCATATAGAGAGTCTCTTGAGTTATCACTTTCATATACTAGTGGGAATTTTTCATTATAGAACTTGGCTTGTATATTCCAGCGATGGGCTTCCTCAAATGCCCTAGGTCTTCATGAGCAAGCAAGTTGGATGCACACCCACTTAGTTTCAGTTTGAGCTTTCATATACTTATAGCTCTAGTGCATCCGTTGCATGGCAATCCCTACTTACTCACATTGATATCTATTGATGGGCATCTCCATAGCCCGTTGATACGCCTAGTTGATCTGAGACTATCTTCTCCTTTTTGTCTTCTCCACATCCACCATTCTATTCCACCTATAGTGCTATGTCCATGGCTCACGCTCATGTATTGCATGAAAGTGGAAAAGGTTTGAGAACGTCAAAAGTATGAAACAATTGCTTGGCTTGTCATCAGGGTTGTGCATGATGTGAATATTTTGTGTGGTGAAGATGGAGCATAGCCAGACTATATGATTTTGTAGGGATAACTTTCTTTGCCATGTTATTTTGAAAAGACATGATTGCTTTATTAGTAGGATTGAAGTATTATTGTTTTATGTCAAATGATAGACTATTGCTTTGAATCACTTGTGTCTTAATATTCATGCCATGATTAGATATGTGATCAAGATTATGCTAGGTAGCATTCCACATCAAAAATTATCTTTTTTATCATTTACCTACTCGAGGACGAGTAGGAATTAAGCTTGGGGATGATGATATGTCTCTATCCTATCTATAATTTTTGATTGTTCCATGCCAATATTCTACAACTTTCATATACTTTTGGCAAATTTTTATACTATTTTTGGGACTAACATATTGATCGAGTGCCTAGTGCCAGTTCCTTTTTGCATGTTTTTGGTTTCGCAGAATATCCATATAAAACAGAATCCAAATGGGATAAAAATGGATGGAGAATTATTTTGGAATATTTGTGATTTTTGGGAAGAAAATCAACGCGAGACGGTGCCCGAGGTGGCCACGAGGGTGGGGCCCACGGCCACTACAGGTAGGCATGCCCCCACCCTTGTGGGTCACCCGTAAGGCGGTTGATGCTCTACTTTGGCTGCAAGAATGCTAATTTTTGGAAAAAGATCTAGGTGAAGGTTTCAATCCGGATTTACGGATCTCCGGATATAAAAGAAACGGTGAAAGGGCAGCAGAACAGAACGCAAAAACAGAGAGACAGATCCAATCTCAGAGGGGCTCTCCCCCCTCCCACGCCATGGAGGCCAAGGACCAGAGGGGAAACCCTTCTGCCATCTAGGGAGGAGGTCAAGGAAGAAGAAGACGAAGGGGCCCCCTCTCCCCTTCTCTTCTGGTGGCACCGGAGCGCTGCCGTGGCCATCATCATCAACGCAATCTTCACCAACAACTTCACCACCACCATCACCAACTCTTCCCCCCCTTTGTGCAGCGGTGTAACCTCTCTCTTAACCGCTGTAATCTCTACTTAAACATGGTGCTCAACGCTATATATTATTTCCCAATGATGTATGGCTATCCTATGATGTTTGAGTAGATCCGTTTTGTCCTATGGGCTATTTGATGATCAAGATTGGTTTGAGTTGCATGTTTTATTATTGGTGATGTCCTGTGGTGCTCTCCGTGTCGCGCAAGCGTGAGGGTTCCCCACAGTAGGGTGTTGCAATATGTTCATGATTCGCTTATAGTGGGTGGCGTGAGTGACAGAAGCACAGACCCGAGTAAGTAAGTTGTTTGCGTATGGGATAAAGAGGACTTGATACTTTAATGCTATGGTTGGGTTTTACCTTAATGATCTTTAGTAGTTGCGGATGCTTGCTAGAGTTCCAATCATAAGTGCATATGATCCAAGTAGAGAAAGTATGTTAGCTTATGCCTCTCCCTCAAATAAAATTGCAATAATGATTACAGGTCTAGTTATTGATTGCCTAGGGACAAATAACTTTCTCATAACAAAAAGTTCTTTACTAAAACTAACTTAGTTGTGTCTTTACCTAAACGGCCCTAATTTTTATTTACGTAATCTTTATTATCTTGCAAACCTGTCCAACAACACCTACAAAGTACTTCTAGTCTCATAATTGTTTTAGGTAAACCGAAAGTCAAGCGTGCGTAGAGTTGTATCGGTGGTCGATAGAACTTGAGGGAATATTTGTTCTACCTTTAGCTCCTCATTGGGTTCGACACTCTTACTTATCGAAAATTGTTGCGATCCCCTATACTTGTGGGTTATCAGGGACCCACGACATTGTGAGCGTATATAGTCATTGGACAAGAGAAGAACACAAGATCGGCTGACACCTGGGACGTAGCTGCTGGAGCAGTATTTTTTTGGTTATTTTTGAGACGGAGCAGGGTTTGAACTGGGTTGTGGCCCGTCTAGCCCAGGCTTATATTTTATGTTCACCAAGTGACCAGCCCCGCTATTTTTTCTTTGTGAAAATAAGCCCAGTTTATTTTTTCTGAAGAATACCCAATCCAGGCCTACTTATTTTTCTACGCCCTGATGGGCTGCAACTCTTTCATGACGCCTGCAAATCTTGAAAGTAATATGAAATGGGTTGTAAATATAAAAACAGATGACAAATTGGCAATTACTTTATAATTTCTGAATTTTTTCACATTTTCAGATTCCTATTTCACTGGGCATTAACCTAATTTAAATATATCTTCAAAGTACTTTAAATCTGGCTCGACATTTCAGTATTAAAAATAGTTTGGAACCCACAGAAATATGCGAAATTGGCCCTGGCCAACCAAAAAACAGACTGCAATAAATTGCATAAGAAGTTGCAATGAGCTATATATAAATTATTAAAAAAATAGGGAATGGTCTAACTTGTAGGAATATTAAGTTGATGCGTATGCAAGATTTTTTTAGTTATTATATACGTCAACAAACGATTCTAGCAGACATAACCGTTGGATGTCAATCCAACTGCCGTCGTGTTTCTTCAATCTATGATCTTCTTGCTCTAGCCGCCAAATCCAGTGCCGACGGGACTGCCTGCTACCGCCTCCTGTCGACGGCTGTGCTGCCGCACAGGCCTCACCGCCCCCTACTACTCCTACCTTTGGCCAGGGCATCCCTCTACTCACCCACACACCCTGTTATTCTGCGGCGATGGCAGCCTCACACCGCAGCCGAACCAGTGAACCCTCGTACTCCTCTCCGCGTGGGCATCCACTGTCGTGTCTTCCTCGGCTCCGCGTCGTCCCCTTCATAGGCCTCGCCATCGTCCACCGCCCTGGTGCTCTCGGCGCGGCGTGGTCAAAGTGGTCAAGAAATGACTTCCATCAAAAGAGTACTGTAGGTGGAGAGGCTGACAGCTGGGTCCACGATGGCCACAAGGAAGTGCCTCCTTATTACGCGCAAAATAATTATTCCTCCACTTGACAGCAGGGACCCACCGGACGGGGCACCGTATTTCGTGAAAAAAATGTTTCCCCCTGACTGCTGGGACCCACCAGCTACATCTTCGCATGCAAGGAAGTGCGTCCGGGCAAAAAAACGATTCGCCCCCCTAACTGCTGGGACCCACCAGCTACATCTTCACACGCAAGGAAGTGCCTAACAGTCGGGACCCACCTGGTCGAAGCGTACGTAGTGTTGTCATTCTGGTCGCGAACGTGTACGTACATACTGGTCGATGTAGACGTGCACGTGTCATGGTAGAGGCGCGCACGTAGCATGTACACGTACGTATAGCGGCCAGGGTGCAAGAAAGAAAATACGGCCACGTACGTACATACGGGCGGGGTCTCGAACACCTACTCACGCATACGTACGGCCAGGGCTCGTGTACATGGCTGGGTCGGAACTGAGAAACTACGTCGTCGTCGTGTTCATGGGGAGGCAACAAAATGCGTCGTGTTCATCGGGAGGCAATGGAACCTGTGTGAGCCAACCGTCTTGGACGGAATAGCCGATGGAAACGAGGCCTGGCGTACCGCACAATGGAGGAAACAGCCTTGTGTTCGACCGTCCATGTTCGAAACGGGATCCTGTTCATCGGGAGGGGTTTGGCGTACCGCAAAGGAGGAAACGGACCTCTTACAGTCAAAACGGGGTCCTGTTGATCGAGGGGTGTGGCATACCGCAAAACGGAGGAAACGGACTTGTGTTGGAGCGCTACGGTCGAAACAGGGGTCCTGTTCATCGAGAAGGGTGTGGCGTACCGCAAAACGGGACTCCACGGGATACTGTTCATCTCCACCGTCGACCCCCTCCAGCCTCCACGGGCTACTGTTCATCCATCGTCGACCTCCTCCAGCCTCACCTGCAACTGTTCATCCACGGGCTCCTGTTCATCCAGCCTCCACCGCGCGCTACTCCACCGACTACTGTTCAACCAGTCCTCTCCACGGGCTCCTGTTTAACCACCCCTCCACGGGCTATTGTTCATCCAGCCCTCCATCGTCTACTGTTCATCCAGCCCTCCATGGGGTGGTCCTGTTCATCCAGCCCTCCACGGGGTCCTATTCATCCAGCCCCAACCGGCTCGATCTATCGGGGTCCTGTTCATCCACCCCCACCGGGAACTGTTCATCCAAACCCCCAGCAACACTCACTGTTCATCCTGAGGCACCATCGACCGGCTTCAGTTAACAGCCATCGATCGATCGCTCGGGTTCAGTAACGCGTAGCCTACAGTGCAATCGCTCGGGTTCAGTAGGCGAATGCATCGCTCGGGTTAAGTTAGAGCCCAACGCCTCGCACCCACACACATGCGTGTATGAGAGAAACGTGCAAACCTCTGTGCATCGCTCGGCCCCGACCACCCACCGTAACCGGGAACACCCCGATATTTTCCTCACCCTCGCTTCCACCATGGTTTTTTCTGTCATGGATGGCCCAAAAAATGTCATGCAGTTGCGTCTCCGGCCCGCCCAGGACGAAAAGCCCATTTTCTGTCATGATTTTTTGTCATAGAAGTAGGGGCCCACCACATCTATGATGATACCGGGTTTTGTCACAATTATCGTCATAGAAGTGTCATAAGTATGACAGAAAAAAATTCGTTCGGCCCAAAATGTCACAGATGTGTCTTTTTTTGTAGTGTCTTCTTCTCCGGCATCCTCATCCATACAGTCGATGTCGTCGGAGCCGTAATCGAGCATGTCAGTTAAGCATTCGACAGTGGCTACAAAGTGGGCGGTGGGTGGGAAGCGAAATTCTCCGACATCAGCCTCTGGTTCGAACCGGATACAATTCAGCTGTGCCCCCCGCTAAGGATAGTGCTCTTAACGAGTTTAACACGTCGCCCAAGGGCGAGTGTCGGAAGATGTCCGTGGAGCTGAATTCGACGATCGATGACCGATCAAGCTTGACGTACGCGGGCGCACGAGGTTCGGAACCTGTATCCAGAGACGAGTCCATGGTTCCGGTGAGATAGATGCCACTTGAAGCTAAGTCTGTGCGCAGCTCCAATGCCGTTGCGTCTGCGGCTTCCGTGGAGGGGTTGAGCTTCCCGTCTTCGGATGGCGTGATCTGCTCCGGCTCTAGGGCCAGAGCAGCTACAGGTACTATCTCCTGCGTATGGACCGGTGACAGATTTACGTCACGTTCATCGTGGTGGCAGGGAGCGGCTGCCGTGGTCTCGAATCCGTCGAAGATCAAGTCTCCACGGATATCTGCGACGTAGTTCAAGCTTCCAAATCTGACCTGGTGGACAGGGGCATAGCTTTCGACCAGCTCCAGATGGCCAAGCTAGTTGGCCCGCAGTGCGAAGCCGCCGAACACGAAGATCTGTCCGGGGAGGAAGACTTCCCCTTGGACAGCATCGTTGTAGGTGATTGAAGGATCCATCGAACCTTTTGACGACGGCATAGTGGAACTCCCAATGAAAGCACCAATGTCGGTGTCAAAACCGGTGGATCTCGGGTAGGGGGTCCCAAACTGTGCGTCTAAGGTCGATGGTAACAGGAGACGGGGGACACAATGTTTACCCAGGTTTGGACCCTCTCTATGGAGGTAATACCCTACTTCCTGCTTGATTGATCGTGATGAATATGAGTATTACAAGAGTTGATCTACCACGAGATCGTAATGGATAAAACCCTAAAAGTGTAGCCTGTCTAACTATGATCATGAGGATCTATCTACGGACCTAGCCCTCCGGTTTATATAGACACATGAGGGATCTAGGGTTACATAAGGTCAGTTACAGAGAAAGGAATCTTCATATTTGGTCGCCAAGCTTGCCTTCCACACCAAGGAGAGTCCCATCTAGACACGGGTAGAGTCTTCGGTCTTCGTATCTTCACAGCCCATCAGTCCGGCCCATGTCTAATATGTCAGACGCCCGAGGACCCCTTAGTCCAGGACTCCCTCATGGCTCTCAAGGATGGCGCTCGCTCGTGGCTCCTGAACCTGCCTCCAGGCTCGATCTCCTCCTGTGGTGAGATGCGCGACTGCTTCATTGCCAACTTCCAGGGCACTCGCGACTGCCCTCCGGCCGCGGGTGACCTGCACCGCATGATGCAACAGCCGGGAGAGACCCTGCAGAAGTACATCTAGTGCTTCAACAGCGTGTGTCTCAAGATCCCCAAGGTGACAGACGAGGCCATCATCTCAGCGTTTTCCGATGGCGTCCACGACATCAAGATGAAGGAGGAGCTCTCCATCCACGAGGAGCTATGCACGACTCTAGAGCTGTTCAAAATAGCGACCAAATGCGCAAGAGCTGAGGAAGGGCATATTTCCCTCCTCGAGCTCCCTATTGCCAACCCAGGAGGCCTGCCGAGCGTGGCAGTCGCCTTCTAGTGCAATCTACGGAGCATCCTGGCGACCCAGGAGGCCAGGCATCACGCGGTCTTGGCGGCTCATGAGGAGCGATTTCTTCAGCGCGCGCTTTCAGCTACCCCAACGCTCCTTCGTCAACAAAACCAGGTGACATTTTCCAAGTTCATTCAACTGGGAGTGCCCCTCAGGCTGCATTATTCCCAGGTCGCATGGGCATGTCCCTGCGGCGGGTATCCTCTTACATCTTTAGCTTACCCTGCTGGGGGTGCCCCTCGGGCTGCATCATCCCCATGCCGCTCGGGTCTGACCCAGTGACATGTATCGTTCTTGCATTTACCCAAGCTAGTTTGCTTTCCATGCATAAGCTATCTATGATCGTGACCTGCTTGATTATCACCCACCACGGGAGCCGCACGCCGATCGTCTTTCTTCAGGACGCTTTGCATAAAAAGGCTAGGCACGGTGTCTGTGCTCGGGTCCGTCCCTGAAGGATCGATAAATCCAATGGCTGAGCTCTGTCTAGCGGGCCGGTCCCGTTCACGTCACCTCCTGGGGTCGTTGGTGCTTGGCCTTCTCGTGCGATAATCACAAGAGATTTGTTAGACGCAGGTTGTCTAACCATCTCGCAGGACCACCGCAGTCAGCAAGAACCAAGACCAGGCGCAACCCGCCTTGAGGTAGGGCCTCGTGAGTCCTGTGCTGGCTCACGAGTGCCTAGACACACCTCGTCTAGCCCTGTCGTGCAAGCCACGTGTCAGGGCAGGGCTGTACACGCCCCGGGGGCTCCACTCAGAGGGAGCCCTCACCCACGCACCAGTGGAAGCACCATGCTCTGCGCTGGTAGTCGACACTACCCGAGGAGCGGCTATGCCCGTGCAAGTGCGGAAGCGCTATGCTCCGCGCTGGTGATAAACAACTGAGGGCAGCCTCATGGCCGTATCAACCTCAGGGAGCCTCCGAGCTCAATGTCTAGCCCCATCGCAACACCTCCCCTCGAGAGAGTCACGCGAGGGGGCTGGGCACGAGGGCTGCGCTCAGGTCACGCCCAAGCGTACGCCACCCTGCCAGGTCCCTCGGACCTGGTCGTCACGCGCCCTCCCAAGCGGAGCCAAGGTATGAAGGTCATTTGAATGTCAAGGGGGACTCCTGATCATCGCGACTCAGGAGCCTAAGTAACCACGTAGCCCCTCACTCCTTGGTCCGTCCTGGTGATCCAGATGGTCCAATGACGGCTGAGGTATGCGCGGGGTCGGGCCCTGCCGACGTAGAACACTAGGCCTACTCCGGAATCTCCTTTCTATAAGTTGTTTGCGCGTCAAGGGGGACTCCTGAGCATCGCGACTCAGGAGCCTAATTGGCCATGTAGCCCCTCACTCCTTGGTCCGTCCTCGTGATCTGGACGGTCCAATGGCGGCTGAGGTATGCGCGGGGTCGGGCCCTGCCGACGTAGAACGTAAAGCAAATGGGAAGGAAATCGCAAAATTTCAAGCAAATATTACAAGACAAATTGTTCTTCCGATACCAAATGCAAGTTTAAACGCCTCCACGAGGCATGGTGCATATCACAGGAGCTAAACAGGAAAGGAGCCGCCGGCAGGTCATCTCGTCATCCCCGGACGCCGCCATCATCCGCAAGGGATGCTTCTCCCATAGCGGCGTCGCCCTCACCTACACCACCCACCGGAGTTGCAGGATCAACAGCACCACCAGTTGAGGGTGCGATATCGAAGGCGCGAAACCTCTTCAGCAGGGCCTCCACCTGACCCTTCGCGACTTTGGCAGCAGCTGTGCAGCGCTCAGTGTCCATAGGCTCTAGCAGCTCATCGAGGTGGGCGGCAGGATCACGAAGATGGAGGTGGCTAAAGACGCGCCTCAACGCGGCTGAGGAAAGGATGTGGGCTTCTGCCTCTACCAAGGGGCCGATACCGCTCACGACTTCCTCAAGTGCCTCGACCAGATAAGGAAGCAGCTGGGTGGGGCCCTCGTCGTCGGTAGCCAGCGGCTCCTCCAAGCCCTTCTTGTAGAGTGACCGCAGCACCGAGTGAGACCTCTCCTTGAGGGACTTGAAGGCCATGCAGTCTTCGGTCAGGACCTGTGCCTTGGCTTCCAGCTCGGCCTTCTCTGCCTCCACCTTCTGCTCCAGCTTCTCCAGCCGGCTGCGCTCTGCAGCCTGCGCCTCCCACCAACCGCTCTAACTCGGCGTCGCGACACCTGACAGCATCCTCCCGGGCCTTCGTCTTCTCCTCCTCCGCCCTGCTGCCCCGAGCTTCGTCCGCACACTCACTACACATGGTCTTTAGTTCGGCCTCCAACAGCTGGCTGCGATCTTGGGCGGCTACACCATCCTTCAGCGCCGCCTCGCGGGCAGCCATAGCTTGGGTGACGGCCTGCTTGTCCTTCTCGGAGTCCATCGTAGCCTTGCTCAGTGCCGCCCGGACGACCACGTCGGAGTGGAGCCAGGCAGAGATCAGCTCCAGGCGCCTGGCCACCAGGCGACGGTCAGTGCCTTGAAGATCCTCCCGCAGCAAGGTCAGTGCAGAAAGAGTGCGCTCCAGGATGTCGGGGGAGGCGGAAGAATCTGAGGACAGCAGAGCGGTGGAGGAAGGAAAAGGCAACATCGTCATGATGGCCTGGGAGGCTAAGGGCTCCTGAGCTTTGGGGACCTCAGCATCCGAGCCGGACGCCAGCGCCTTTGGTGCCAGCGGGGCCATGGGGGCTGCCTCCTCCAGAGGATGGTCCCCCAAGTTTCGCGAGGATGATCGGGCCGGGGAAGCGCGAGCACTGCCACCATCCTTCCCTGCGTAGGAGGGAGCGGCCGTTGCAGGCGATTTGGTCCCGAGCAATACAACCATGTCCTCCTTCCTCCTCTTCCCCGCGGGCGTTGGCCTAATCAAGCAACAGAAGGCGTCAAGAATCAGCAGCGGAAGCAGGAACAAGGCAAGACAAGGACACTTACTGGTCCACCGCGGCGTAGTCCCTCTGCTTCCTGAGCTTGAAGCCTGAGATCCTCCCAGCCCGAGGCACGGGCGCAAGTGCTCTAGGCACAAAAGAGGGGACAACAGGCAAGTTGGAAGAAGCTTCAGGCAGCGACAGAACAGGGGCGTCGTCTCGGGAGACCAGCGCCAACCTTCCTCTCATCGGAATCCCGACCGGTGACTTCCCCCAGGGACTGACCTTGGACCTCGAGGAGCCCATTGCAGTACGCAGCTCCTTCCTTTCCAGGGGGACATTGGCCTCATCATCATTAGGCAGGGTGCGGAGGATGTCGACCTTGTGCAAGGGGGAGGTCTCCCCCGCCCCTTCGCGAGTCGCCTCCGAGTCGTGCTCCTCCTCTCCCTCTTCTTCCTCCTCTCCCTCCTCGCGAGACTCGTCGGAAGACACGACCATCAGAGTTGTCGCAACTGGGATGTTGGTGGGTGCAGGCGGCACGAGCCCACGCTCGTTGAAGACAGGCAGAGCAGCGACAACCTTCGCCCCATCCGGGCGGTGGTACATGGGAACGAAGGAGTCCGGTAGGTACCCTTGGTCGTCCCCAACCAAGGAGTGGAGGGCCGAGCGCAGCTCCTCGTCAGAAAGGGCCTCCGAGCACAGGCGGAGGTCATCCCCTTTGTCTCCAAGCTTCCACAAGGGGTGCGGCACGACTGGAGGGGAGCCACGTGCCGCTTCATGAATTCTTTGACGATCATGGCTCCCGTCAACTTTGCCGCCCTTGAATCACCAGGCCTCAGGTTGGCGGTCATCCTCTCCAACACCTGCGCCGCCCGGGAGTCAGTAAGCTTCGCGCGAAGTCACCACTTGTGGGACACATGCATCTTCGACGGCAGCACCAGCCGAGGGTGGGCGCGCTTGGCGTCCATCAGGACCCGCTTGCTCCTGAAGCCCTCAGCCTTCTTCCCGGCCTTCAAGATGGCTTGGTCTTGTTGGCCGCGACAAAGCCAATGCACCCTGAGCATGGGCCTTCCTTAAGGCGAAGAAAGAATAAGTGACGCAGTAGTGCCACGGACGGTGTCACTCTGACGTATGCCTCGCAGTAGAAGGCGAAGATCAACAGGAGAAGGATGGAGTTTGCATGAAGATGGAGGGCGTGGATCTTATAGTGACTGAGGACGGAGTAGAAGAAGTCGGAGAAGGGGGGAACCAACCCGGTGGCGATGCTACTCGTGAAGAAGGGGTAGAAAGTGCTGCCAGGGGCCTCAGGCTCGGTGGAGCGGACCCGGAGCACAGTCTTCCTCTTCTCGTCACCCTCCACTGTCATCAAGCGCACGGCGGCAAGGTTCTTCTCCGACATGCTCGGCACGTCGAGCGCGGGCTCGTACCAGGATGACGAAGGAGTAGCCCAGGCTTTCTTGGGCGCCATCGATGGCAAGCTCGAAGGAGGATCTAGGTGCATCTGGAGTCTCTATAAGCGAAGGGCAAGAAAGGGGATCTGGAGCAAAACAAAGGAAGGTAATGAAGGAAAATATAGCCCGTGTCAGCCTTTTGTCAGTCGGGCAGTTGCCGAGGCAGCGTGGGGAAGCGGAGACGCCCACGACCAATCAATCGCCACGCGTCAAGCGAGGCCGTAGGCTGTTGGGGCTCGTGGCGCTCAACACTTGCCCCTTGGCTTCGACTCAAAGCCAAGTCCGAGCGCGCCTTGGGCCCGGGGGCTATTGTCGGCGTCCTGGGAACGGGGGTCCCCAGACTTGCCTGCCTGTGGTCCACGGTGTGGCTCCACCAGCGGCCCTGTACGGCCCATCTTCACCAGCAAATACTCAAGACCCTCGCGAGGGGCCAAGCCTTGCGAGGCGGACGACGCAAGACCTCCTCGGGGGAGGCCTCACCAGGCTAGCTCGCGAGGGGCGGAGAGATCAAGGCAAGGGGCACCTCGCGAGGTTCCTGTGACGCAAGCCATGACGACCAAGGCCAGACGGGCACCAGGCGGGCGCTAGCGCGCAGTGTCCTCGTTTCCTCTTTGGTGCTAAAGAGTTAAGAGCAAGCACGGAGTCCCAAGGCATCAAACAAAGGTTTTCATATTGGTGCAACAAGATCAAGACCAGCAGGACGGCAGGGCGGAGATCACCGTGGAGCCCAAGACGGCGTCATCACTAGAGCATTTGGCAGGCGAAGACCATCTTTTCTCAGGATAGCTTGTACTAGATGTCCCCCTTCAAATTGGCCATTGTGGGATCCCTTCCCTCCTAATATTTGGGAAGAGGACCCGGGCCTCTATATATAGGACTAGCCATCATCGTAGGGAGGGGGATCTCATCTTGGACCGGATCCATTCCACCAAGGCAACCACACAAACTCACCAAGCACAAGAGCACCTCTCCTCAGGAGGCTGTTCTTCCCTAGTAACTGTTCATCCTCAGCCTGAGAGGCAATCCACCACACCACACTGGAGCTGGGTATTACACCACATTGGTGGCCCGAACGAGTATAAATCTTGCATCGCTTTATCCTCCGAGTTTGACGCGCTAAGCCTTGAGATTGCGGTGAGGGCGTGAGCTAGAGGGAGGAGAGATCTTCGTGCGCACCCCAGTGTTCGAACCTCAAGGGTTTTGCTGAAACCTGAAATCCGACAATAGATTTTTCTTTTTCTGTTTATTTTCGGCTAGGGACCCATCCGTAATTATTTTTCATCACATATTAGTCCGTGATCTTTAAGCCCTCGCTAGTTTTTTCTCGTTTATCCAAATCCAATGAAACCAATGCCAATTTCTTCATTATGATCCCCTCTATTTAGATAATCAACTTGAACATGTTTTTGAAAGTTTAAAATTTGTTTTCAAACAGATATGAATTTGAACTTCTTTTGATCATAACTTGAGTTTCGTATCTCCGATTTGAATGATTCTTTTGCAAATTGAAGCTCTTCACTTGAACTTTATGTTTAGGTCTTTTTATTTGATTTTACCTTTGCATCTTATGCTGGAGTGCTTATGTATGCTACTGTTTGTTTACGATAGAGTATCCGGAGTGTGAAGCTTGCTACTACGAATCTCTAGGGTTTTCCGATCATCGGCAAGGCAAGTTACACTTTGATCATATCCCTTTATTACCCAGTTTTATGCATTAGTCTCAACCCTCAAACATTGAATGAGTAGGATTGTGAACATGTGGTTTTCGTTAAGTAGTTGATGAGGTAGGAACCTATTGTCTTTTTATCAACCCCGGGAATATACGTTTGTTACATATTGCTTAGTCATGCTCGTAGACGGGATTGGTATGTGAGATTCATGCAAGTTGTGAGAGTTTATAACTAAGGAAAACTTAAGGTGGCTACTTTAATACACATCTGGGTGGATTGGTTGCGGGCACCTGGAGCAATCCAGTGTTGTCCTAGGATATCCCGGAGTACCCGTGTGATTATCCTATGGAATGCCACCCAGGCTCAAAGGGATCATAATATTATTCATGCTTAGAAACTTTCATGTGCAGCCACAAGCCATTATGGGCTCTGGCATAATTGAGTAAGTTGTGTGACCTCTTTCAGTGGTAGGCTAGCAGATGTAGGGGAAAGTAGGATGGTACTGTCTACCCAGAGTAAGAGTTAATGCTTCAGAAAGACAATGTCTCGATCATCCGATCATGGATGTGGTTGAGTCTTGTGGGGAAAAGTGTGCAAACCTCTTTAGAGTATATAAACTAATCATGGTTAGCTATGTCCCCGGTTATGGACATCTTGAGTATCTGGTATTTGAATTATTGATTGATCTCATCACTTTATGTAATTGCATCTAGTGCCCCTTAGTGATTTTGGTGTATTGAAGACTTATAGGTTAAGGGACTAATGCGTTTATGAGTGTACACAGGTCTATAAGTCTTTGAGGAGTTTGATATTTACAGAGAAAGTCAACCCCTAAAAATGAAGTTCTTCGACTGAAGACTTTAAATCTCTGAAGACTTTTTGAAGACTTTGAAAGTGAAGAAATTGGTGTGACCTTGAAGACTTGGTATTCATACAAGGAACACGAAGCATGAAGACTTTTGTTTTCGTAGTTTCATTTTCTCTTTCTTGAGTCATAGGAAACACCGTAGTGTTAAAGGGGGTCGAGGAAATACTAAGGAAAAATTTCCATGTGATGCTCAACTCAAAATCCTACACCTACCAATCCCTTCGAGTGAAGCCATTGGAAATCTCATACAGTCTAGTCATATTCTTGAGCGACAGAGACGAAGTTCTTCTGGTCTCTGAGGAATTTGTTCTGACTGAGGATTTAGGAATTCGCCAGTGCGGATTTCCTACACAGTGAGGAACATGATAGCCCTGAGGATTTTGCTACTCAAAATTCTGACCGTTGCTGTGCTATGCGCCAGCTGTCCCAAAATATCTATCCACCTAACGGTCATATCATTGAAGGGCATCTATGTCTTAT
The DNA here is from genome assembly GCF_003073215.2 of Triticum urartu. Taxonomy (NCBI): domain Eukaryota; kingdom Viridiplantae; phylum Streptophyta; class Magnoliopsida; order Poales; family Poaceae; genus Triticum; species Triticum urartu. The sequence goes on from NC_053025.1 coordinate 427,518,135, forward strand.
CATGTTGAGCTGCTCCCTAGGCTATAAATAGCCGCCCCTACAACCACTAGCTGGTTGGCTGCTCCGAGATAAACTGACACTTGTCATTTGAGGGCAACCCATCCTCCGAGGACTTTGAGCGAAAATCATCAAGTGAGGAAAAACCCAAAACCCAAACACCTAAAAACCCCAAGTGATTGAGCATCACTAAAGAGATTGATCCTGCGTGGATCCGACACTTTTTACCTTTGAAGACTGTGCTTCTTCCAGACGGTTAGGCGTCATGGTCTAGAGCATCCAAGAGGAATTGTGGATCGCCGAGTGACCAAGTTTGTGAAGGTTCGGAAGTCACTTGAAGACTTACCATGAGTGATTGGACGAGGTCTGTGTGACCTTAGTTCAAGGAGAATACGGTGAGGACTGGGTGTCCTGAGCTGCGTGTTCAGGACTGGGTGTTCGGGACTGTGGGTCCTCGAGTTTAAATACTCAGCCGCTCCAACCAGACGTACAACTGAGACAGCAGTTGGAACTGGTCTACCAAATCATTGTCTTCACCAAGCTTACTGGTTCTACTTCCTCAACTGTTTCATTTCCTCATAACTGTGTTGTGTGCTTGTTCATATATGTGTTTGAAGACTTCGACTGAAGAGTTTCTCAATTTCCTCAGTTCAATTTCTTCAGTCTGTTTGTCTTCATCATGTGTTATCCTGTGCTTACGCTACCTATACTCTGTGCCTGTCTTCATTTCATCATGATGACCATGCTTGTATTCTATTATGTTTACTTTTGAGTACTTATTCCGCTGCTAGTAGTTCTTCGCTAAGGAATTTCCTCACCGGCAAATTCCTCAGTGAAGAATTTCATGAAAATCGCCTATTCACCCCCCTCTAGTCGATATAACGCACTTTCACTTTACTTAATGAATTTTGTTGGGTTATTAATATTATTTTGGGATTGAGTTGGAGGAACCTTCTCAATAATGACATAAACTTGGTAGTTAAATAAAATCTATTCCTTTTGTTGTAGGCAAAAATTAGCTTTATGCAAATGTTAACCTAGAGCCTCCACCAGCCAAATATGCATGTAGTGATAGTTATTATTGCATCATTTTCTCTATAGTGTGATCTTGCCAGCATATTCCATGTGCTGACATACATGGCTGCAACGTATCATGTTGTAGAATTTTTAGAGGAAGAGTAAGGTGTGATAGGTCGTTGTCATGCACTCAGTTTTACCGTGGAGTTGGATGGACTCATTTATCTTTGATGCTTCCGCAAGTTATTTAGATGGCCTTCAGCCATATTATTGTAATAAGTACTCTTTTGAGACACTCGATGTAATAAGTGTGTGACTGAACTCTGTTATAAATCCTCGAGTATTGTGTGTGTCAGCAATACCGATCCAGGGATGACACTTAAGCACAGAGACTACAGTCCATTGGGATCGGGTCGCTACAAGATGGTATCAGAGCACACACTGACTATAGGACGCGACCACTAGGAAAAGCCACAAGATACTCTTCTCTACTCATTTCTAACTCTTCTCTATTTCTACACTATAGATGTCGGACCCAAGGAACAAGTTCACTCAACTGGATGACGACACCCCTTTTGGACGACACTTGAAGGAAGTCACTAGGTACCTGAACATCGGCATACCAAGCTTCACCGGAACCTTGACCGCCACTTTACCAGAAGAGGAGCGCTGGATGATTCAAGTTCGTGTTCCAGGAAGGAATTTTGCACCAACTACCGAGCCCATTGAGTTTTCCTTTGATGCACCAACCTGGAGTTTAGGAAAGAGCATGGCCGCCCATATCGCCATTGGACACATAGGCAAGGTGTACAACAAGGATCTTAAAGACACCACCTACCAGATATGTGGACGCCAAGATGAGCAATGGGAGATGATTCGCACCAGGAAGGATAAATCTATTACATCCTACATACAGGAGTTGAACCAACACATTCGTCATTATGAGAACCAGATGCGCGCTAACATGATAGATACGAAGAAGGTGATGACCCACAACATGGAGCTAGAATAGAAACTCAAGGCTAGGCATGATGTATATGAAGAAGAAATTGTTATGCTACTGGAGCAGAATGAAAACGTGAGGAAGAAGCTAGGAATACCCATGTTGAAGCCCGTGTCTAGAGCGGGCATTCGTTCTAAAGACTACATCATACTAGGTGACACAAACTCCAACCCCGACAACGATGATGATTATGAAGACGAAGCTGGAGCAGATATTATGGAATCCACCACCGATCAAAATTTTTAGTCGACCACTGTATCATTATTAGTATTCTTCCAAATAGTTAGAAATCATTGCGAGATCTTGTAATAGTAGCTAGGTAAATTATACGGAACTTGTTTAAATAGAGTGGTGTGAATTGAACATGCTTGTCTCATGTGCATATGGGTAATGAAATATCTCTTTTGACCCTACTCTATTCTGTTCTCACCCCTCTAAACCTATCAGATGCTTCCGAGACGTGACCCCGGATTCATTTTCCCGCCGGAACTCACTCGGTTGATCCAACAGTAGAATGCCTTGATGCAGTTGCTAGTCCAGAACCAAGGCAACAACAACAACAACCCACCACTACCACCCATAGTTGACAACTTAGCTCGTTTTCTAAGATTGAATCCGCCGGTCTTCTCTAGCAGCACCGAGTCAATTGTTGCTAATGACTGGCTCTGTAAGATTGGAAGGGAGCTGACCACCGCAGGTTGCACAGATGCTGAGAAGGTGCGCTTTGCCGCACATCAACTGGATGGACCCGCAGCCTCATGGTGGGAGAACTACACCGCCACTTTCCCCGTGGCCAATGTCACTTGGGATCAGTATCAACAAGCATTCCGCACTGCACATGTCTCAACTAGATCCATGAGTATGAAGAAGTGTGAGTTCCGCAACTTACGTGTGACGCGCCCAATTCAATCGTACACTAATCATACAAGCAAATGTGTACGATCAAGATCAGGGACTCACAAGAACATATCACAACACAACTCTAGACACAAATTAAAATAATATAAGCTTTATATTACAAGCCATGGGCCTCAAGGGCTCGAATACATAAGCTCGAAAACAAACTAGTCAGCAGAAGCAACAGTATCAGAGTACAGACAACAGTTAGACAAGTCTGCCTTAAGAAGGCTAGCACAAAAGCAACAACGATTGAAAAGGCAAGGCCTCCTGCCTAGGAGCCTCCTAACAACTCCAGGTCGTCAGCGGCCGTCATGTAGTAGTAGGCACCCTCGGGGTAGTAGTAATCATCAGTGGTGTCGTCCGGCTCCTGGGATCCGTCATCTGGTCATAACAATCCGGTATGGGGGAAAAGAGGTAGCAAAGCAGCCGTGAGTACTCATCCAAAGTACTCGCAAGACTTACATCAAACTAAACTAAATATGCATCTGTATCAAAGGAATGGGCTGTATTTGTGGATTAAACTACAGAATTCCAGAAGAGAAGGGGAAAGCCTAGCCTATCAAAGACTAGCATCTTCAAGTAGCTCCAAGCATCTTGCAACATCAGAAGAGATAAGAGTGGCATATTATAATATTAGTAACTTTGTTGCAACAGTGCCCAGAGATCACTTCCTCGACTCCCCGCGAGGAAACAATCCTGGAACCATCATATCCATTACATGCCTCAGCATCCAGTATCCAGTTCTAGTTGTATCGATCGGGATACAACTCCGAGCGTCCGTTACCATAGGATAGGCTATTGATAGATGTTTTCTTCCCTGCAAGGGTGCACCAACTTACCCACCATGCTTGCTTAACTCCGGACGGACACACTTTACTGGGTCAAGCCCGGCCTCGGCCAAACAATACGCCGCAACCCGACTTAGGCTGAATAGAGAGGTCAGCACGCCGAACTAAACCTATGCCCCCAGGGGTCTTGGGCCATCGCCCCGAGAACTCCTACATGTTGCGTGGGCGGCCAGTGAGCAGACCTATAGCTACCTCCTTAAAAAGGAAGGTGCTTACGCAGTCCAACCCGGCGTGCGACGCTCAGTCGCATGACGTCTATTAAGCTTCGGCTGATGCATACAACGCAGAACGCCCATACTATGCCCACGTGATGGTTAGTTCTATCAAGCCAGAGGCCCCTCGGATCAAATATCTAAACCGTTAGTGTGTTGGTAGTGCGGTCACGTGTAGAGACTCACGAAATATGTGGCCCCGTCACCCCATCTCGAGGACTTGCGGCAAGGGCTTAGAGTGCCCGACCATGCCTCGTATTCAACTCTCGGGTACCCTCCAGGTCAACCCGTCTCCACATCACCCACGGGTACCCCTTAGGGTCGACCCGCCTTTCCAAGTAACAGTTGTAAAGTCCAAGTATCCGTGTGTCCAAACATCAAGGGGAAAATCCGAGGAATCACACTCGGTGAATTCCACTCGATGTAATCATCAAGGTGAACGTAAGAGGAACCACCCTCGAGGTTCACACTTGAGGGGTTGCACGACAGAGTTGTATCGGGAGTGGTTAAGGAGGAATCACCCTTGATGACCATGACCAAATAGCTACACTACAGGGTTAACATCAGAAGTGCTGTCGAGGTACCACCCTCGGCACTCGATAGTAACTCTGCAAAGTCATACAACTAAGGGGGTGATGTGCGGTGTCGGGGCCTAGATGTCGATCACGTTGATCATGTCATCGAACATAAAGCGTGGCAACTGGGACAAGGTGGGGGTCACTGATGGATCTCTAACCAACCTATACTAAGCAGTTTAGAATAAGCAGGTAACAAAAATAGGCTATGCATCAGAATAGGATCATACAAAAAGCAGTAGCAGTTCTAATGCGAGCATGAGAGGGAAATAAATGGGCGATATCAGAATGCTCAAGGGGGGTTTGCTTGCCTGGAAGCTCTGCTAAAAAGGAAGAAGTGTCATCGACGTAGTCGATCACCCGGGCATCATCGGCCTCGGGGTCTACCGGAGAGAAGAGGAGGAAGAAACATTAAATATAAGCAAGCAGATGCAACACTAAGCATGACATGACGATATGCAGAACTAGGGGGTGTTCAAACGCAGTACGACACGTTGCAGACGGAGGGGAAAAACATCTGAGGAAGAATTCCCGGCGTTAAACGGATTTCGGACAAGTGGAAGAGAGGGGACGGTTCCATGTTCAACATGCTAGGGGCATGTGACAGGTGAACGGACCGCGTATTTGGATTCGTTGTATTTTTCTGAGCAACTTTCATATATAAAACTTTTTTCACCAAGTTATGGATTAATTTATATGAATTTTCAAAGATTAAAGTATTTTCTGGAATTAATTAAATTAACAGAAAGGAATTACTACGTCAACATGACATCATTGCGATGTCAGCAATCAATAGGATGGTTGACCAGGTCAAACTGACCAGTGGGTCCCACCTATCATAGACAGAGGGGCTAACAGAGTTTTTTTAACTAAGCAGAGTTAATTAGCTATTGGAACCCACCTGTCAGTGACTCCTTAACTAACTAATTAATTATAATTATAAAAACGTTTTAGTTAAACTAATTATGCGGTGGGGACTGCATGTCAGTGGCACAGAGGGGTGCCCAGTCAGCAGTTGACTAGGTCAAACCAGTCCATAGGACCCACCGGGCCCACACGTCAGCCTCGCAGGGGAGGCCACGTGGCGCCACGTTGGAAGCCGGCGACGGAGCGGCTCCGACGACCAAAGCAACGGCGGCGCCTCGCTGAAGTTGGCCGGAGCCGTGCTATAGGGGGCCTCCGGACCTGCTGCTTGGACCTACGGGTGCGGCCCGATGTTGCGCACACGATGGTGACGATGACCGGCGTCGGGGACGACCGGAGCATCGCCGGTGGCGAGCGGAGGCGGCAACGGCGTTCGGGAGCGTGTTAGGAAAAGCCTACGTGGCGCCAAATCGGCCACGGCTGGTCGCATTCGAACGGGTGTGTAACGCCCTCGATGCGGCTATATCTCCCACGTGTCGAAGCACGACTTAGAGGCATAACTGCATTGAAAGCAATGTCGCAAGTGAGGTAATCTTCACACAACCCATGTAATACATAAGGGAAAAAATACATAGTTGGCTTACAATCGCCACTTCACACAATACATAAATAAAGCATTACATCATCCAGATACAAACAAGGTCCAACTATGGAACCAAAATAAAAGAAGAACCCGAAAAGCGACAAGGTCCCCGATCGACCCCAACTGGGCTCCACTATTGATCAACTAGAACGAAACAACACAAAGGACAAGATCTTCATTGAGCTCCTCCTTGAGCTTGGTTGCGTCACCTGCACGGTTCAACGGCACCTGCAAGCTGGTTTTGGAAGTATCTGTGAGCCACAGGGACTCAGCAATCTCGCACCCTCGCGATCAAGACTATTTAAGCTTATGGGTAAGGTAAAGGTATGAGGTGGAGCTGCAGCAAGCGACTAGCATATATGGTGGCTAACATACGCAAATGAGAGCGAGAAGAGAAGGCAAAGCACGGTCGATAAAAGTATGATCAAGAAGTGATCCTAGAACAACCTACGTCAAGCATAACTCCAACACCGTGTTCACTTCCCGGACTCCGCCGGAAAGAGACCATCACGGTTACACACGCAGTTGATGTATTTTAATTAAGGTCAACTTCAGGTTTTCTACAACCGGACATTAACAAATTCCCATCTGCCCATAACCGTGGGCACGGCTTTCGAAAGTTCAAATCCTTGCAGGGGTGTCCCAACTTAGCCCATCACAAGCTCTCACGGTCAACAAAGGAATATACCTCCTCCCGAGACATTTCGATCAGACTCGGTATCCCGGTTCTACAAGACATCCTCGACAATGGTAAAACAAGTCCAGCAAGACCACCCGTTGTGCCGACAAATCCCGATAGGAGCTGCACATATCTCGTTCTCAGGGCACACCGGATAAGCTAAGCATACAGGAGCCGACGTAACCCAAGTTGCCAAGGGATGGCCCTGCACGGTGCTCTGGGTTGGACCAACACTCAGAGGAGCACTGGCCTGGGGGTTTAATAAAGATGACCCTTGAGCCGGCCGACTCAAGGGAAAGAAAAGGCTAGGTGGCAAATGGTCAAACCAATGTTGGGCCTTGCTGGAGGAGTTTTATTCAAGGCGAACTGTCAAGGGGTTCCATTATAACCCAACCGCGTAAGGAACGCAAAATCCGGGAACATAACACCGATATGACGGAAACTAGGGCGGCAAGAGTGGAACAAAACACCAGGCATAAGGCCGAGCTTTCCACCCTTTACCAAGTATATAGATGCATTAATTAAATAAGATATATTGTGATATCCCAACAAGTAAACATGTTCCAACAAGGAACAACATCTCCATGTTCCAACAAGGAACAAACTTCAATCTTCACCTGCAACTAACAACGCTATAAGAGGGGCTGAGCAAAGCGGTAACATAGCCAATCAACGGTTTGCTAGGACAAGGTGGTTAGAGGCTTGGCTTAACAATATGGGAGGCATGATAAGCAAGTGGTAGGTATTGCAGCATAGGCATAGCAAAAGAGCGAGCAACTAGCAAAGCAAAGATAGTAGTGATTTCAAGGGTATGATCATCTTGCCTGAAATCCCGCAAGGAAGAAGAACGAGTCCATGAGGAAGACAAACAGATGTAGATGAACGGATCCTCACAACACGACGTTACCGGAATCAACCGAAGAAGCAACACCGGAAAGAAGCAAACAATCATAGTAAACAACCACCACATAAATATGGCATGATGCACAATCAAGTATGATGCATGTCCAGTTTAATGAAGCATGGCATGGCAAAGTGCACAAACAATCCTACAAATTAAGTGGAGCTCAATATGTAACTCCATTGCATATTGACGAAACACCACATTCAAGTTATTTAGTTCTCTCTCGTTTAGGTACCCAACAATATTAAATGGTGATTAACATGGCAAGGGGGTGAAGCAAATGAAAACTACGTATCTAGGCAAGTTTAAATGAGGCTGGAACAACAACAACAAGTCCGGAAACTCCTCATGTGCCTATATTAGATTTGGTACTGTTCTGCCCTAAACATTATTTTAGAGTTGTTAAACATGCAAAGTAAGGCCACCATGTTAAACTAGGCATTTTTCTACCCCATTTACATATAAAGTTTGTTAAATTTGGAGCTACGGTTAATTAGTTATGAATTAAAACATTTTTGCATATTCATAGAGCAAAATTTAAACAAACAATATTTTAAACATTTTAAACATGGATGAAGATGACATATTATGAAACTAGATGCAATTCTAAGCATTTTTCATATTAAGTTATTTACATGTGATGCACGGTTTAGAAGTTATTAAATGCATGATCCCAAAGGGGTTTTCTGTAAAACTGCAAAACCTGGGATAAATGCTAAAAACGCAGCACACAAAAAAAACATACTATGGGCCAAAACTGGGCGTACAAAGCATGGCCCAACAATAGGGAAGAAAAAAAAGGCGCTCAGGGGGGGGGTGGCCTCACCCAGTGGGCTTCAGCCCAGGTTGGAGGAGCGGTGGGCCGGCTCGGCGCTGGATGCGGCCCACGCGGCCAGCGTGTCTGTCATCGTCCTTCTCCTCGATCCAGAGGGGATCGAGGGAAGGTAGGGCGGCGCGGCCTTTGGGAGCCGGCGAGGCGAGGGGCACGGGAACGGCGCCGGAGGTCGGATCCGGGGCCGACGGGCGAGCTCCAGCCGGCTCCAGGACGAGGATGGCGACTCCTACCAGATTGGTGGTGGCGAAGCTCATGCAGCTGCACTCATGGCGATGAGGCATGACGAGAGAGAGAGAGGAAAGAAAGGCAGGGAGAAGGAGGTGGAGAACGGCAGTTGACCTGACTGGTCGCCGGCGACGGCGGACTCCGGTGACCCGCTGGAGCAGCGAACGACGGTGGGAGGCGTCACGCGAGGGTTGGTGGCGAAGGAGCTCGAGGGCAGCGAGGCTCTTGCGGTTGCGGGCAGCGATGCGGCTCGTCCGGGCCCAGATGGGCTCGAGCAAGCCCCGACCTGGGTCGGGCGGGCCGGCGCGAGGTGGGAGGAGGGAGGCGCTGGCAGGGGCACATGGCGTGCTGCCACTGGCCCTAGGCGGCGGCGAGGGCGGGTTCAGGTGGCGGCTCGCCCGCTGGGGCAGCGCCAAGTGGCGGCGGCGGGTTAGGCCGGTGCGGAATGCGAGGTGGAGGTGGGAGGAGGCTGGCGGCGTGCTGATTTTGAGGAGGGAGTTGTCTGCTGCCCAAAATGGAAGGGGAGGCTTCCTTTTATAGACAGGGTTAGGGTTTGAGGGGTTAGGAGGGGTTTCTGGACCGTGCGACCGCCATCGGATGGCTCCGGACGCAAGAAGGGGTAGGTTGAGTCTAGTGGGCTATGTAGACGGCCATGGACTGAGAGGAGAGGAGAGAATTATAGCCCGACAACAGTTTCCGAAGACCGAAAATGTCCGACGAAAAGACCGGCTATACTGCCGCTATAGTTAATCATTGGGGCGTCAAACGAACTCCGAATGCGACAAAAATTGACAGGCGGCCTACCTACAACATGAAAACACCGCACGCCAACTTTCATCCCATTCTGAGAACATTTTCTAGCCACTTATAAAATAATATTTCGGGCATGTCGCAGGCGCGTGCAAGTGTACCTGGGTTCAGAACGGACAACGGAGAGAACCAGGAGACTGGGACGGATGCAAGTTTTGAAAACATGATGATGCAATGCACATGATGACATGGCAAGATGCGATACGCAAGCAAATGACATGGCAACAACAACGAATAACTGGACGACAACTGGCACATCGGTCTCGGGGCGTCACAGGGCGTTCGACGCCGCATCCATCTACGGTGGCGGCGCGGCCCCATAATGGGATGGAACGATGACGGCAAGAGTCGGGCGGACGCCGGCGTTCGGCCATGGTTGGAGACGAGGCTAGAGGGTTCGGCTAGCGGTGAAGTCGGGCGCGTTCGAACTGTGGGGATACGCTGAGCACATTCCCGCACTCGGACGGCCATGGCATCGACGGAAGCAATGACGATGAGCGGCACGGCAGAGTTGAGCTCAGCCGTCCATGGCAGTGAAATTATGTGCAGCAGAACGAGGGGGAGTCAGGGGGAGGACATGCGGTGCTCACCGTGCGGGCGCAAGGAGGCCCCGTGAGTTAACGGGAGCGCAGAGGGAGGCCGCAGTCGACGGGAATCACCGGCGGCCGAGGCGGAAGGGGACGAGGTGGATCCGGCACTGTGGTGCTTCCCGGCTCCAACGGTGGGCATTTCTCGACGTTGAGGACGATGGCGGACGCCTACGGCATGTCGGCAATGCTGGGCGATGACGGTCGCCGCGGGGACGATGGAGAACGGCGGCGATGGCACTCGGAGGTGGATGGGGAACGAGGGGGAGAGGCGAGGAGTGGGCGGAGAGGGCAAGGGGAAGCTGGGAGGTGAGTGGAGGGAGGCGAGGGGGAGCCTGAGGCGTTGGGGCCTTATCCCCTTGTCGGGCGTCGCCGGCGAGGTGGCTGGACGTAGATGGATGCGTGTTCTCCCGCCCGATCAGAGGAATAGGAAGCGACCGGGGAGGGGGAGTGGGCCGGCCTGCTGGGATGGGCCGAGGCCCATGGGCAGGACAGGGGCTCCCTCATCCCTCTGCTTTTCCTTCTATTTTTTCCCTTCTTTTTCAGCAGCTTTTGCTTTTTTTTCTTTTAGCCACAATTTGACTTTGCAAAAATACGCCACTGGCCAAAACAATTTCAAAGAATTATTGTGCACTGCCACAAAAAGATTATGAAGCTTTTGAAAAAGGTTGCAATTTTTATAAATTAAACAGGCATTTAATCTATTGTTTTAGCCACTACTCTAATTGGTATAGGCCATTTAAACACCTTGCAAAAATGTTTGTTCACCACCAGTATTATTTATGGATTATTTGGCACATGATGAACATTTTAGTTTTCATGTTTGACCATTTTTGAATTTCACTCATAATTTTAAATTGAATCCAACTGGAATTTGAAATGAGAGAGATCCAAGGATGATCAAACACTTGTTTAGCAAAATGATTAACTTAACCCCAGGGGTTACTGTAGAATCATTACACAGGGGTGTTGCAACTAAGAAATTCTCGCTCCGAGAATTAAGAGGTAGAGGGGAAAAGATCGGGATATCAGCATGGAGGTTATCTCCGCGTTCCCAAGTGGCTTCATCTTTAGTATGATTCGACCATTGTACCTTGAGGAACTTGGTAACCTTCTTGCGGGTTCGACTTTAGCTTCTTCAAGAATGCAGATCGGATGCTCTTTACAAGTGAGATCATCTTGAACTTCAATCAATTCCAGATCCACTTCACATTCTGGGTCCATGAAGCAACGACGAAGTTGTGACATGTGGAAGATGTCATGGACGTGAGAGAACTGAGGTGGCAACTCCAGTTGATAAGCCACCATTCCACGACGGACCAGAATACGGAAAGGACCAATGTAGCGCGAAGCTAGCTTGCCCTTGACTTTGAACCGATGGGTGCCTCTCAAAGGAGTGACACGCAGATAAGCTTGTTCACCAGGTTGATAAGTTGAACCCCAGTGTTTTCGGGCATAGTTTCTCTTCTAATAGGACTGGGCCGCCTTGAGATTATCCCGAACAATGCAAACCTGCTCTTCATCTTGTTGAATAATGTCTGGACCAATGAGTGTCCGTTCCCCAGTTTCTTACCAATTTAGAGGGGTTCCGCACTTACGTCCATAAAGCACTTCGAATGGTTCCATCTTCAAGCTGGCTTGATAACTATTGTTATAAGAGAACCCCGCACAAGGGAGAGATTCTTCCCACTTCTTGCCAAAAGAAATAGCACAATCCCGAAGCATGTCTTCAAGAATTTGATTGACTCGCTCGACTTGGCCTTGGGATTGAGGATGATAAGTAGTGCTCCAGGTAATATGAGTTCCCATTGCCTCTTGGAAACTATCCCAGAACTTCGAAGTGAATATACTACCACGGTCTGAACTGATCTCCTTCAGAATGCCGTGGAGTGACACAATTCTGGAGATATACAAGTTTGCTAATTGACTAGCAGTGATTGTCTCCTTGACTGGCAGAAAGTGAGCAACCTTTGAGAATTGGTCGATGACGACAAAGATAGCATCGTTACCTTTCTAAGACTTGGGAAGGCTAGTGACGAAGTCCATTTGGATCTTATCCCACTTCCATTCAGGAATCAGAAGCGGTTATAGAAGTCCAGCCGGTTTCTGATGTTCTGCTTTGACGCGACGGCAAACGTCACATTCTTTGATATATCGAGCAATGTCTTGCTTCATCTTGGACCACCAATACTTCTGATGAATGTCTAAGTACATCTTGGTACTTCCCGGATGAATAGAGAGAGGGGTTTCATGTGCTTCTTTCATCACCTTCTCTATCATAAGCTCCAACAGGGGCACTACAATGCGATCTCTGATGTATAAGGTTCCATCTTCACCAAGTGAGAAATCTCTGGATTTCTCTAATGCAAGATCCTTCTTTATCAAATAAACGTGAGCATCTTTGGCTTGTGCAGACTTAATAGCTTTGAGAAGAGTTGGTTCTAGGACAATGTTATTCAGAGAACCCTGTGGAACTAGTTGAAGGTTCAGCTTGCATAGTTCTTCATAAAGGCGTGGCTGAGCTTTATGAACCATGTGGTTATTGCAATAAGACTTGCGGCTCAGGGCATCAGCCATTACATTAGCCTTACCGGTGGTATAGGATATACCGCAGTTGTAGTCTGCAATAGCTTCCATCCATCGCTGCTAACGGAGGTTCAGATTTGGCTGAGTAAACAGATACTTCAGACTCTGATGATCGGTGAAGATCTCACAACGATTACCGAGAAGGTACTGTCGCCATAGCTTTAGTGCATAGATAACTGTAGCAAGCTCAAGGTCATGAACTGGGTAGTTCTCTTCGTAAGGACGCACTTTACGGGAAATCACTATGCGCTCTTGCATTAGGACACAGCCTAATCCTTGACGTGAAGTGTCGCAATAGATGACAAAGTCCTTGCGAGAATCAGGGGGAGCAAGCACTGGGGCAGAAGTCAGCTTGTCATTGAGTGTCTGGAAACTTTCCTGACATTTGTTTGTCCAATCGAACTTAATGCCCTTATGAAGCAGATTAGTCAGGGGCTTGGCGATCTTGGAGAAGTTCTCAACAAAACGGCGGCAATAGCTGGCGAGCCCGAGAAAGCTTCTGACTTGCTTGACAGTCTTCGGAGGGGTCCAGTCAAGAATAGCCTGAACGCGCTCTGGGTTGACGGCAATACCATCCTTGGAGATGACATGACCAAGGTAGGTGACTTCGGGTATAGGGGATCAATTGTAGCCTCTTTCGATAAGTAAGAGTGTCGAACCCAACGAGGAGCTAAAGGTAGAACAAATATTCCCTCAAGTTTTATCGACCACCGATACAACTCTATGCACGCTTGACGTTCGCTTTACCTAGAACAAGTATAAAACTAGAAGTACTTTGTAGGTGTAACGGGATAGGTTTGCAAGAATATAAAGAGCACGTAAATAAAAACTAGGGGCTGTTTTAGGTAAAGAAGCAATAAAGTTAGTATAGCAAGTGTGGAAAAGTGGTGGTAGGAGTTGCGAAATTGTCCCTAAGAAATTGACTACTTCACTAGACCGATAGCAAGTTTTATGTGGGAGAGGCCACTGCTAGCATGTCATCCCTGACATGGAATTCTATGCACTTATGATTGGAACTATTAGCAAGCATTCGCAACTACTAACGTTCATTAAGGTAAAACCCAACCATAGCATTAAGATATATTGATCCCCCTTCAATCCCGTATGCATCAATTTCTATGCTAGGTTGAAGCTTTTGTCACTCTTGCCCTCCAATACATAGTCCTATCAACATACAACTAACCCTATGGTGTGATCCACGAGCACGCTCATCTTATGGGCACCAAAGGACAACAACATAACCACAAGCAAATTAAACCAATCATAGCAATTCACCAACTACCGATAGGACAACAAAAATCTACTCAGACATCATAGGATGGCAACACATCATTGGATAATAATATGAAGCATAAAGCACCATGTTCAAGTAAAGGGTACAGCGCGTCGCGGGAGAGTGGACCGCTGTAGATAGATGGGGGAAGGTGATGAAGATGTTTGTGAAGATGACAGAGATGTTGGTGTAGATCGCCGTCACACGATGATGGCCCCGGTGGTGTTCCGGTGCCGCCAGGAGAGAGGGGGAGAGGGCCCCCCTTCTTATTCTTCTTGACCTTCTCCCTAGATGGGAGAAGGGTTTACTCCCTGGTCCATGGCTTCCATGGAGGGGGAGGGGCGAGAGCCCCTCCGAGATTGGATCTGTCTCTCTAACTCTCTCTGTTTCTATGTTCCAAATTCTGTCCTTTTGTGACGCCCCGAGACCGACGCGCCAGGTGTCTTCTAGTTACTCGTTGTTGTTGCCTTGTCATTTTCTTGCGTGTCGCATCTTGTCATGTCATCATGTGATTTGCATCATCATGTTTTCAAAACTTGCATTCGTCTGGGTTCCCCTAGTTCCGTCTGTTGTCCGTCCTGAGCCCAGACACACTTGCACGCGCCCGCGGCATGTCCGTAATAGTATTTTATAAGTGGCTGGAAAAGGTTCTCAGATTGGGTTGAAAGTTGGCGTGCGGTCTTATTATAGTGTAGGTAGGCCGCCTGCCAAGTTTCATCGCATTCGGAGTCTGTTTGACGCCCCAACGGATAACTATAGCGGCATTATAGTCGGTCAAAACGTCGGATGTTTTCGGTCTCCGGAAACAGTCGCCGGGCCTTTCTCTCTTCTCTTTTCGCAGCCTGGGGCCTTCTGCACATTCCACTACCTACCGCCAGGCCCAACCTAACCTCTCTCGTCAGCCCGCAGCCCTCCTCACGCGCGCGTTCGAAAAGCTTCCCGGACCTGACCCGGAATGTTGCCCCCGTTGTGTCCAGATCATCCCCAAACATCTACAAAACATCTCCATTTTGTTAATTGGGCCCCTAACCTATTTATCCGGGATCGTCCGATTACGATCGGACAAACCGAATAGCCCCTAAACTTAATCCAACCGCCATATATAATGGGCAACCCTACAAATTAGGGATCCTATCCCATCCTTCCTTCCATCCAATCCCTCACCCGCCGCCGCCAGCCAACCACTCACTCGCCTCCCACCTCGGAATCCTCCCAGATCCAAACCCGCAGCCGACCACCTTCCTGGTTTTCAGCGCCGAGCCAACCCAGTCCCTTCGATCCATCCATCCGTCGGTCCGGCCGCATCCTCGTCCTTCCTGATCCACCGGCCAGCCTCCCCTGGTCTCCCTCTCCTTCCATGCCCGTCCAATTAGCAGGCCCGCTGACGCCATCGTCTTCCCGGAGCTTCGCGTCGCCGGAGTCCCGCACAAGGCGCCAAGTTCCTGCCGCCGCCAGCAACAACAGCATCACAAACAACCAGGCCGACCCCGTGCTCTCTCCCTGTTCCTCCTCCCTCAATTTTCCCTCCCGTGGCTTCCTCTGCCTCTCATCCATCCTCTCTCTTCTCTGTACAGGTGCTCTCCAGGCCATGGAAGCCACCGCAGGACTCCACCTCGACCACCGCCGCCATGGAGCAGCCCCATGCCCGAGCGTCCCTGCTCGCTGTCATCTCGTCCCTACCAGATCCTCCTCAGCCGGCGCTCGATCCAGTTTGGGATCAAGGCCACAGCCTCGCTGCGCCCGAGGGAAGGAGCTCCTAGCGCCCACTCCTTCCATATGCCCCTCACTGACGCCTGCACCTCGCTGACACCACAGGACACGCCCCCCCCCCCCCCGCGCCCCCCCCCCCCCCCCCCCGACCCCCCAGGACACCCCCCCCCCCCCCCGGCGACCCCGCCTTCTGCGACAACAACCAGGACCGACCTCCTCCGCCGCTGCAAGTCCCTCACCGCGCCGCGCGTCGTTGGCTGCATTGGCCCGAACCGGCCTCCTCAAGTCCGGTCCACCCTGCCGCCTCCGCTCGCGGTTCCGGCGAGTGCCAGTCGTATTGCGCCGCCTCCGCTCCTCCCCGTCGTCACCTGGCGCCACCAAGTACCCCTGCCTCGCCTGCAAGCCCCATGGCACTGCGTCCTCTGCTTCCATCGAGAGAGAGGACGACCACGTTGACTTTTCCCCGATCGAACCCAGCAGGCCAGCCCAGCGCACCCTGTCGGCCACTCCCTCTCCGCAAACTGGGCCTGGCCCATGGGTGAGGCACACCCCAGCGCCCCTGTTGTTATCCTCCTGTTGGGCCAGATCTTAGATGCGGCCCGAATCTTGTTTTTTCCCGTGGAACGAATTTAGCTATTATTCCTGAGACGGTTGTTTTGCAGAAAAGTCCCTAGAGTTCATGCATATCATATCTCACAAACCGTGCATCGGAATTAAACAAACTTAACATGAAAGTTGCTTAGAATTTTTTCCTGTTTAATAATATTCAACTTTCATGCATGTTTAAAATGTCGTTTGTCTAAATTTGTTCATATGCCATGCTAAAATGCTTTCTTTCATAACTTAAGAACCGTAGCTTGGTTTTTAATAAACTTTATATGTAAATGGGGTAGAAAAATGCATAGTTTAACATGGTTGACTTGCTTTGCATGTTTAACAACTCTAAAATTGTGTTTAGGGCAGATCAATACCAAACCTAAAATATGCACATGAGGAGTTTCCGGACTTGTTGTTTTGTTGTTCCGGCCTCATTTAAACTTGCCTAGATAGATAGTTTCATTATGCTTCACCTCTTGCCATGATTAACAACATTTAATATTGTTGGGTAAATAAACAAGAGTGAACTAAATAAGTCATGTGGTGTTTTCGGCAATATGCAAGCTCCACTTGATTTGTAGGATTGCTTGTGCACTTTGCCATGCCATGCATATTTAAACCGGACATGCATCATATTTGGTTGTGCACCATGCCATGCTTATGTGGTGGTTGTTTTACTATGTTGTTTGCTTCTTTCCGGGTTGTTTCCCTCATTAGCTTCGGTTCCGTTCCGGAGTTGTGAGGATCTGTTCGACTACGTCCGTTTGTCTTCTTCATGGACTCGTTCTTCTTCCTTGCGGGATTTCAGGAAAGATGACCATACCCTCAAAATCACTTCTATCTTAGCTTGCTAGTTTCTCACTCTATTGCTATGCCTATGCCGCGATACCTACCACATGCTTTATCATGCCTCCCATATTGCCATGTCAAACCTCTAACCCACCTTGTCCTAGCAAACCGTTGTTTGGCTATGTTACCGCTTTGCTCAGCCCCTCTTATAGCGTTGTTAGTTGCAGGTGAAGATGGAGTTTGTTCCTTGTTGGAACATGATTATTGTTGGGATATCACAATATATCTTATTTATATTAATGCATCTACACACTTGGTAAAGGGTGGAAGGCTCGGCCTTTTGCCTGGTGTTTTGTTCCACTCTTGCCGCCCTAGTTTCCGTCATACCGGTGTTATGTTCCTTGATTTTGTGTTCCTTACACGGTTGGGTTATAATGGGAACCCCTTGATAGTTCGCCTTGAATAAAACTCCTCCAGCAAGGCCCAACCATGGTTTTACCATTTTCCACCTAAGCCTTTTTCCCTTGGGTTCTGCAGACTCAAGGGTCATCTTTATTTTAAACCCCCGGGCCAGTGCTCCTCTGAGCGTTTGGCCAACCTGTCAGCCGCTGGTGGCCACCAGGGGCAACTCTGGGCTGGCCTACCGGAAGTTTGGACAATCTGGTGTGCCCTGAGAACGAGATATGTGCAGCTCCTATCGGGATTTGTCGGCACATTCGGGTGGCTTTGCTGGTCTTGTTTTACCATTGTCAAAATGTCTTGTAGCCGGGATTCTGAGTCTGATCGGGCCGTCCTGGGAGAAGGAATATCCTTCATTGACCGTGAGAGCTTGTGATGGGCTAAGTTGGGACACCCCTGCATGGTTTTGAACTTCCAAAAGCCGTGCCCGCGGTTATGGGCAGATGGGAATTTGTTAATGTCCGGTTGTAGAGAACCTGAAATTTAACTTAATTAAAATGGATCAACAGCGTGTTTAACCGTGATGGTCTCTTTTCGGCAGAGTCCGGAAAGAGAACACGGTCTTGTGTTATGCTTGAACGTAGGTTGTTCTAGGATCACTTCTTGATCATAGATTCTCGACCGTGCCTTGCCTTCTCTTCTCGCTCTCTTTTGCGTATGTTAGCCACCATATATGCTAGCGCTTGTTGCAGCTCCACCTCACATACCTTTTCCTACCCATAAGCTTAAATAGTTTTGATCGCGAGGGTGTGAGATTGCTGAGTCCCCGTGACTCACAGATACTTCCAAAACCACTTGCAGGTGCCGATGATATCATGCAGGTGATGCAACCGAGCTCAAGGAGGTGCTCAAGGAAGACCTTGTTCGTTGTGATGTTTCATTTCCAGTTGATCAGTAGTGGAGCCCAGTCGGGGCGATCGGGGATCTGTAGCATTAGGGGTGGTCTTCTTTTATTTTGGTTCCGTAGTCGGACCTTGATTGTATCTGAATGATGTAATGCTTTATTCATGTATTGTGTGAAGTGGCGATTGTAAGCCAACTCCGTACCTCTTTCTTATTCAGTACATGGGATGTGTAAATATTACCCCTCTTGCCACATGCCTACAATGCGGTTATGCCTCTAAGTTGTGCTCCGACACGTGGGAGATATAGCTGCATCGTGGGTGTTACAAGTTGGTATCAGAGTCTTCCCCGACTTAGGAGCCGCCTGCTTGATCGAATCCCTGGCGTTGTTGAGTATAGAAACAAAATGTTTTGAGTCTTATAGGATTATATATATCGGAGAGTAGGATTCTTTTTACTCCTCAGTCCCTTCGTCGCTCTAGTGAGGCCTCCTGATGTAGAGTTTTGACTCTTCTCTTCTCAAATTTCACTAAATGTTTTTTAGGATCACGTGGGTATCTTGGAACCGTTTCGATGGTTTTGTGGCGAGAACATTGTTCTTGCTGCCTCCTGACATTTAGGGGTTGTGGCACTGTCCCGGGGAGTTGAGCTTCGAGGTGTTGTCGTCACAATTTTATCGTTGCAGTTCTGGAAAAGCTGAGTTCGCCGACATCAAAAATCTCTTTTATGCAGTTGTTGGTGAGATAACCTCGACGCCACCCAGTACTGGGGCGGGAGTTTGGGAGTATTGCCATAACTCGTATAACGGATGCTTTTCGAAGGTTGAGGTAAATGATTTCCGAAGATTTCTTGGTTATGTGTTGAAGGATGGATACAGCTGGATGTAGGATTTGCTAGTTTTGGGTGAGATATTATGCTTCCCCTGTATCCCCAACACCTGATTGCATAACCGGAAAGTTTCGGGAGTTTATAAGTGGGAATTCAAGTAGCTCTTAGGATATCTTTCCGACAGATGTATGATATGAAATTGGGGTTCGACGTCTAGTGGTCCGCCTATCCACGGTTGGTTTTATAGTGGTCTCGTTGTGTCTTAAAGAGTCCTTGGCTATGCTGACTCGGGGACGCTTCGTATGTCATGTGCACTGCCTTGTACATGATGGTGTTGTACGATCGAGCCCGTGTGGGCCCCACCACGAAAACTTCGGACGAAATCTCTATCATATGTTTGTTCCGGCTTATTCTGCAAGCCAATCCTTTGTTTTGTTTTCAGTTGTGGTATTCGAGTTGCTTCAACATCAAGTGTTGATTCCATACCTTTCCTAAGCGGTGCTCTCATATATCTATGCGAATACTAATCCTTCTCGATCATCGAGTTTGTCATGTCAATCCTTGTCAACCGGTGCGATTCTCTTCAAGATGATCCTATCATTTGTCTCATACGCAAGATCAACTCCAAGTCTTCTCAACAGTGTTTGTTTCGCCCGTCTCCAAATTGTCTTTGTTTTCCCCCCCTCCCCCCCTTTTTTTTTGAGGACTCGGATTTCTTAATCAAATATCCATTTTATTCTTGTGAAGTCTCTCCACTCTTTTCCGTCAATGTTCTTACCCGGTGATTCTCATGAAGATCCTAACGGAACCTCAAGTTCATCGGTATTCATTCTCTTTCTTCTCCGGTGGATGAAATTCAAGCTTTGTCGAGCATATCCTCTCCTCATTTCAAATGTTTTCACATGCCGGTGCACCGCTTAATCATCCACTTCTCGCTATTCATTTGTTCGGGAGTGCTGAAGATATCTCAGAAGGCTCGTCATGTCATTCATGATCCGCTCAACCTATTTCGAGGTTGTTATCTTATTCAAGCCATTTAATTCAACCGGTGCAATCTCCTTTTCAAGTAATCGTTCAATGGTGTTTTTCTCTCGAGTGGGCCCTAACCCACAGGTCTTTTCCCAGGATCTTACCCGACTCTTCTAATTTTCACCCGAGCTATTCCCAAATCTTTCCAAGTTTGACGTAAGAATGAGTTATCATCAGTCAAATGCCTTTCTCCAAGATCTTTCAAATTCTTTTCATCGTTGGCTCAACCTCTTCGCTTTTGATTCTTCGGGACTGTCTAAATAATTCATGGTGGTGTTTCTCGTCGACATTCTCGGATTTGAAGACCGAAGAAGAGTTTTACCTCCATATCTTATCCGTTCTCTCAAGGATTAGTGATTCTAACTTGTTGCCTTCCTCTCATAATTGTTTCCGATTATGAGCATTCTTTTCACCCATCCAGAGCAATTCAGGAGTCCTTCAGTTTGTCTCTCCGGACGCTATCATTTCAGAAGATTTATTCATTCCAGATCTCAGCTCTCATCCTCCAAATCATACCGGTGCATCATTCAAGTATTTCGCTAATCAGCTCGTGATCTCTTCGTTCTCATATATTTATATTACCTCAAGTATCTTCATTCGTTCTCCAATTCTTCCTGGTGAATTGTGCCTTTGATACTTTCATTTTCAACTCTTACGGTGGTTCGTTCAAGATTTCTATTCCTTCATTATCATATCAATTTATTCGTTGGTTAAATCCTATCGGTGGTCCATTGAGTTTATGCCATATATTTCTTAATCCTTTGCAACTGGAATAAGTAGTATGCCAAATCCGTTTCTTGTCATCAATTTAAATTGGTGAAGGATACGCATAATGTAATTCTTATTCTTGTTTCGTCGAGTGAATTCAATTCCTTATTCCGGAGGTTCATCAAAATTCTTTATTTCATTGCTCCATCCTTTTTTTCCTGGAGTCCCAAGCTCTATCAATTATATCGTCGCGAAGATCCATCTAAATCATTGCAAGGATTCACCTTGTGTTTTGAACTTCTCTTTCTTTTTATCATCTTTTTATTATCGGAGTTCTTCATGGAGGCTCTACATGGTGGTTCATCAAGGATTTAATTCCTTCTCGAAGTGTTCATCGAGTTTCTTTTTAGAGGAGCTCAAGTATTCTTCATCTTGCATTCCGAAGTGCAATTCTTTTACATTATCTTTTGGGGTGGTGTTATGTCATTTGTGACAATTTTCTTCATGTTTAATGATTCAAAAGTTGTCAGGAATGAGATATTTAAACCCATCATTTTCTTCCTTGGAGTTATCTTGGTATAGATTTCTCATATAGCCTTCCCTAAGGATTGTTTCTATTTATGGTGCTTATCAATAATACAAGTGTCCTCCTATTCTCCCGATGAAAGAAGTTTTCATCTCTTCATTACTCTCAAGCAAACATTTAATTCCGTTAGTGGCAGAATGTCACCTCAGTTTTGAGATGTTTTCCATAAGCCCACTACAAGCTTATTCATTCCGTTGTTGGTTTTCCAACAACCCCGTTCAACCTTTTTCTTCATAAGCATGCTCTTTCAATTTTATTTGCGAGAGTTGTCATTCTTCTTCTCCGTTCTTTTCTTTCCAACCATCTAGTTTTCCACTCATTTGTTCTGGAGGCATGGTGATGTTGCTCTCTTCGTCCTATCATCTCGTTTTGCCAAGATCATGCTCTTTCCTTTGTCTATCCATTCAACCGGAGTGTCGTGTCCTTCATTCAAGTTCTCTCAGCTTATCATGTTTTGCCTCCCTTCTCAACCGGAGTGCTGTCTGAAATCATTCTTACCCATTGTGCCATTCTTTCAATAGTTCCGGAGGCAGTGTGTTGTTGATTTCATCAAGTATCATCCAATCTTCTCAAGTTCATGTTGAATTCTTTCCATTTACAGCTGGAGTGCTGTCCAAATTATATCATCCTTATTCCTTCTCTATCTTGTTTTAACCGGAGTGTTGTGTCTATCATTTCTCTTCTAATCCGGAGTCTCATCCAAGTGTTTCATTTTAGCCAAGTTCATATTATTGCCCTCTTTTTTTTCAAACTGGAGTGTTGTCGTAATTGATCCTTAACATTCCTTGTGCATCTCGTTTCTACCGAGGTGCTTGCGTCTACTTCTTGTCCATTGCAACCCTTTTCTTATGTCTTTCGACCCACAAGGTTCCCGTAATGTTCCTTGTTCCTCTTTTTCTAACGGAGTGTTTTCGACTTTGTTCATCTTCATTGTATTCTTTCTTTTAAATTGTTTAACCTCTCAAGGTTCATTGGTTTCACTCTTTTGTCTAGAAGCAACTTAGTTTTACCTCTCTTCTTCCTCTTCCTTTTCTCTTTGGTGCCATCCTAGATCTCGGGACGAGATCCTCTCGTAGTGGTGGAGTGTTGTGATGCCCCGAGACCGACGCGCCAGGTGTCTTCTAGTTACTCGTTGTTGTTGCCTTGTCATTTGCTTGCGTGTCGCATCTTGTCATGTCATCATGTGCTTTTCATCATCATGTTTTCAAAACTTGCATTCGTCCGGGTTCCCCTAGTTCCGTCCATTGTCCGTCCTGAGCCCAGACACAATTGCACGCGCCCGCGGCATGTCCGAAATAGTATTTTATAAGTGGCTGGAAAATGTTCTCGGATTGGGTTGAAAGTTGGCGTGCGGTCTTATTATAGTGTAGGTAGGCCGCCTGCCAAGTTTCATCGCATTCGGAGTCCGTTTAACGCCCCAACAGATAACTGTAGCGGCATTATAGTCGGTCAAAACGTCGGACATTTTCGGTCTCCGGAAACAGTCGTCGGGCCTTTCTCTCTTCTCTTTTCTTAGCCTGAGGCCTTCTGCACAGTCCACTACCTACCGCCAGGCCCAACCTAACCTCTCTCGTCAGCCCGCGGCCCTCCTCGCGCGCGCGTCCGAAAAGCTTCCCGGACCCAACCCGGACTGTTGCCCCCGTTGTGTCCGGATCATCCCCAAACATCTACAAAACTCTCCGTTTTGTTAATTGGGCCCCTATCCTATTTATCCGGGATCGTCCAATTACGATCGGATGGACCGAATAGCCCCTAAACTTAATTCCACCGCCATATATAATGGGCAACCCTAGAAATTAGGGATCATGTCCCATCCTTCTTTCCATCCAATCCCTCACCTGCAGCCGCCAGCCAAGCACTCACTCGCCTCCCACCTCGGAATCCTCCCAGATCCAAACCCGCAGCTGACCACCTTCCTGGTTTTTAGTGCCGAGCCAACCCAGTCCCTTCGATCCATCCATCCATCGGTTCGGCCGCAGCCTCGTCCTTCCTGATCCACCGGCCAGCCGCCCCTGGTCTCCCTCGCCTTCCATGACCGTCCAATCAGCAGGCCCGCTGCCGCCATCATCTTCCCGGAGCTTCGCGTCGCCGGAGTCCCACGCAAGGCGCCAAGTTCCTGCCGCCGCCGGCAACAACAGCATCGCAAACAACCAAGGTGACCCCGTGCTCTCTCCCAGTTCCTCCTCCCTCCATTTTCCCTCCCGTGGCTTCCTCTGCCTCTCATCCATCCTCTCTCTTCTCTGTGTAGGTGCTCTCCACGCCATGGAAGCCACCGCAGGCCTCCACCTCGACCACCGCCGCCATGGAGTAGCCCCACGCCCGAGTGTCCTTGCTCGTTGTCATCTCGTCCCTGCCAGATCCTCCTTAGCCGGTGCTCGATCCAGTTTGGGATCGAGGCCACCGCCTCGCTGCGCCCGCGGGAAGGAGCTCCTCGCGCCCACTCCTTCCATATGCCCCTCACCGACACCTGCACCTCGCCGACACCACAGGACACGCCCCCCCCCCCCCCCCCCCCCCCCCCCCCGGCGACCCCGTCTTCTACGACAACAACCAGGACCGACCTCCTCCGCCGCTGCAAGTCCCTCACCGCGCCGCGCGCCATTGTCTGCATCGGCCCAAACCGGCCTCCTCAAGTCCGGTCCGCCCCGCCGCATCCGCTTGCGGTTCCGGCGAGTGCCAGTCGTATTGCGCTGCCTCCGCTCCTCCCCGTCGTCGCCTGGCGCCGCCAAGTACCCCTGCCTCGCCTGCAAGCCCCATGGCGTTGCGTTCTCTTCTTCCATCGAGAGAGAGGACGACCATGTTGACTTTTCCCCGATCGAACCCAGCAGGCCGGCCCAGCGTGCCCTGCCGGCCACTGCCTCTCCGCAAACTGGGCCTGGCCCATGGGTGAGGCACACCCCAACACCCCTGTTTTTATCCTCCTGTTGGGCCAGATCTAAGATGCGGCCCGAATCTTGTTTTTTTTCCCGTGGAACAAATTTAGCTATTATTCCTGAGATGGTTGTTTTGCAGAAAAGTCCCTAGAGTTCATGCATATCATATCTCACAAACCGTGCATCGGAATTAAACAAACTTAACATGAAAGTTGCTTAGAATTTTGTCTAGTTTAATAATATTCAACTTTCATGCATGTTTAAAATGTTTAAAATGCTATTTGTCTAAATTTGTTCATATGCCATGCTAAAATGCTTTATTTCATAACTTAATAACTGTAGCTCGGTTTTTAATAAACTTTATATGTGAATGGGGTAGAAAAATGCATAGTTTAACATGGTGTACTTGCTTTGCATGTTTAAAAACTCTAAAATTGTTTTTAGGGCAGATCAGTACCAAACCTAAAATATGCACATGAGGAGTTTCCAGAGTTGTTGTTTTGTTGTTCCGGCCTCATTTGAACTTGCCTAGATACATTGTTTCATTATGCTTCACCCCTTGCCATGCTTAACAACATTTAATATTGTTGGGTAAATAAACAAGAGTGAACTAAATAAGTCATGTGGTGTTTTCGGCAATATGCAAGCTCCACTCAATTTGTAGGATTGCTTGTGCACTTTGCCATGCCATGCATATTTAAACCGGACATGCATCATATTTGGTTGTGCACCATGCCATGCTTATGTGGTAGTTGTTTTACTATGTTGTTTGCTTCTTTCAGGGTTGTTTCCCTTGTTAGCTTCGGTTCCGTTCCGGAGTTGTGAGGATCCGTTCGACTACGTCCGTTTGTCTTCTTCATGGACTCATTCTTCTTCCTTGCGGGATTTCAGGCAAGATGACCATACCCTCGAAATCACTTCTATCTTTGCTTGCTAGTTGCTCGCTCTATTGCTATGCCTATGCCGCGATACCTACCACATGCTTTATCATGCCTCCCATATTGCCATGTCAAACCTCTAACCCACCTTGTCCTAGCAAACCATTGTTTGGCTATGTTACCGCTTTGCTCAGCCCCTCTTATAGTGTTGTTAGTTGCAGGTGAAGATGGAGTTTGTTCCTTGTTGGAACATGATTATTGTTGGGATATAACAATATATCTTATTTATATTAATGCATCTACACACTTGGTAAAGGGTGGAAGGCTCGGCCTTATGCCTGGTATTTTGTTCCACTCTTGCCGCCCTAGTTTCCGTCATACCGGTGTTATGTTCCTTGATTTTGCGTTCCTTACACGGTTGGGTTATAATGGGAACCCCTTGATAGTTCGCCTTGAATAAAACTCCTCCAGCAAGGCCCAACCATGGTTTTACCATTTTCCACCTAAGCCTTTTTCCCTTGGGTTCTGCAGACTCAAGGGTCATCTTTATTTTAAACCCCCGGGCCAGTGCTCCTCTGAGCGTTTGGCCAACCTGTCAGCCGCTGGTGGCCACCAGGGGCAACTCTGGGCTGGCCTACCGGAAGTTTGGACAATCTGGTGTGCCCTGAGAACGAGATATGTGCAGCTCCTATCGGGATTTGTCGGCACATTCGGGTGGCTTTGCTGGTCTTGTTTTACCATTGTCAAAATGTCTTGTAGCCGGGATTCTGAGTCTGATCGGGCCGTCCTGGGAGAAGGAATATCCTTCATTGACCGTGAGAGCTTGTGATGGGCTAAGTTGGGACACCCCTGCATGGTTTTGAACTTCCAAAAGCCGTGCCCGCGGTTATGGGCAGATGGGAATTTGTTAATGTCCGGTTGTAGAGAACCTGAAATTTAACTTAATTAAAATGGATCAACAGCGTGTTTAACCGTGATGGTCTCTTTTCGGCAGAGTCCGGAAAGAGAACACGGTCTTGTGTTATGCTTGAACGTAGGTTGTTCTAGGATCACTTCTTGATCATAGATTCTCGACCGTGCCTTGCCTTCTCTTCTCGCTCTCTTTTGCGTATGTTAGCCACCATATATGCTAGCGCTTGTTGCAGCTCCACCTCACATACCTTTTCCTACCCATAAGCTTAAATAGTTTTGATCGCGAGGGTGTGAGATTGCTGAGTCCCCGTGACTCACAGATACTTCCAAAACCACTTGCAGGTGCCGATGATATCATGCAGGTGATGCAACCGAGCTCAAGGAGGTGCTCAAGGAAGACCTTGTTCGTTGTGATGTTTCATTTCCAGTTGATCAGTAGTGGAGCCCAGTCGGGGCGATCGGGGATCTGTAGCATTAGGGGTGGTCTTCTTTTATTTTGGTTCCGTAGTCGGACCTTGATTGTATCTGAATGATGTAATGCTTTATTCATGTATTGTGTGAAGTGGCGATTGTAAGCCAACTCTATACCTCTTTCTTATTCAGTACATGGGATGTGTAAAGATTACCCCTCTTGCGACATGCCTACAATGCGATTATGCCTCTAAGTCGTGCTCTGACACGTGGGCGATATAGCCGCATCGTGGGTGTTACACCTTTCACCGTTTCTTATATTCCCGGAGATCCTTAACTCCGATTGGGCAGAAATTTTAACACGATTTCTATCCGGATATTGGCTTTCTTGCAGCGAAAGAAGGGCACCAACCGCCTTACGGGTGGCCACTAGGGTCAGGGGCGCGCCCACCCTCTGGGGCGCGCCCCCTGCCTCGTGCCCCCCTCGGGCATCGTCTCGCATTGATTCTTCTTCCCAAAAACCACATATATTCCAAAAAAATCTCCGTAAGTTTTTATCCCATTTGGACTCCATTTGATATGGATTTTCTGCGAAACAAAAAACATGCAACAAACATGCATTGGAACAATATGTTAGTCCCAAAAATAGTATAAAAAGTTGCCAAAAGTATTAAGTTGTATAATATTGGCATGGAACAATCAAAAATTATAGATACGATGGAGATGTATCAGCATCCCCAAGCTTAATTCCTGCTTGTCCTCGAGTAGGTAAATGATAAAAAAAGATAATTTTTGATGTGGAATGCTACCTAGCATAATCTTGATCATGTAATCTGATCATGGCATGAATATTAAGACACGAGTGATTTAAAGCAATAGTCTATCATTTGACTTTAAGACAATAATACTTCAAGCATACTAATAAAGTAATCATGTCTTCTCAAAATAACATGGCCAAAGAAAGTTCATACCTACGAAATCATATAGTTTGGCTATGCTCCATCATCGTCACACAAAATGTTCAAATCATGCACAACCCCGATGACAAGACAAGGAATTGTTTCATACTTTAGTATTCTCAAACTTTTTCAACCTTCACGCAATGCATGAGCATGAGCCATTGACATAGCACTATAGGTGGAATAGAATATGATGGTGGAGGTGGTGTGGAGAAGACAAAAAGGGAGAAAGTCTCACATCGACGTGGCTAATCAATGGGCTATGGAGATGCCCATCAATTGATGTCAATGCGAGGAGTAGGGATTGCCATGCAACAGATGCCCTAGAGCTATAAGTGTATGAAAGCTCATACTAAAACTAAGTGGGTGTGCATCCAACTTGCTTGCTCATGAAGACCTCGGGCATTTGAGGAAGCCCATCATCGGAATATACAAGCCAAGTTCTATAATGAAAATTCCCACTAGTATATGAAAGTGATAACTCAAGAGACTATCTATATGAAGAACATGGTGCAACTCTGAAACACAAGTGTGGTAAAAGGATAGTAACATTGTCCCTTCTCTCTTTTCTCTCATTTTTTGTAGGCTTCTTTGGCCTCTCTATCTTTTTTGGGGGGCTTATTTGGCCACTTTTATTTTGATAACCTCACATGGGTCAATGTTCAAATAATGATGATCATCACACTTTTACTTAATTACAACTCAATATTACAACTTGATATCTAGAACAGAGTATGACTCTATATGAATGCCTCTGGCGGTGTACCGGGATGTGCAATGATCTAGCGTAGCAATAACATCAAAAAACGGAAAAGCCATGAAAACACCATGCTAGCTATCTTACGATCATGCAAAGCATATGATAGTAAATGATCAAGTCATATGATGATGATGGGCGTTGCATGGCAATATATCTCCGAATGGCTATGGAAATGCCATGATAGGTAGGTATGGTGGTTGTTTTGAGGAAGATATAAGGAGGCTTATGTGTGATAGAGCGTATCGTATCACAGGATTTGGATGCACCGGCGAAGTTTGCACCAACTCTCGAGGTGAGAAAGGGAAATGCGCGGTACCGAAGAGGCTAGCAATGATGGAAGGGTGAGAGTGCTATAATCCATGGACTCAACATTAGTCATAAAGAACTCACATACTTATTGCTAAAATCTACAAGTCATCAAAACCAAGCACTACGCGCATGCTCCTAGGGGGGTAGATTGATAGGAAAAGTCCATCGCTCGTCCCGGACCGCCACTCATAAGGAAGACAATCAAAAGAAACACCTCATGCTTCAAATTTGTTACGCAATGGTTACCATACGTGCATGCTACGGGACATGCAAACCTCAACACAAGTATTTCTCAAATTCACAGTTACCCACTAGCATGACTCTAATATCACCATCTTTATATCGCAAAACTATTGCAAGCAATCAAACATATCATATTCAGTGATCTACAAGTTTTATGTAGGATTTTATGACTAACCATGTAAATGACCAATTCCTATCATCTCTATAAATAGATATAAGTGAAGCAAGAGAGTTTAATTCTTTCTACAAAATATATGCCCACGCTCTAACAAATATAAGTGAAGCAAAAGAGCATTCTACAAATGGCGGTTTTCTATGTGAAGGGAAACAGGCAATCCAAACTTCAAATGATATAAGTGAAGCACATGAAGCATTCTATAAAGCCATACTCAAAAGATATAAGTGAAGTACAAAGAGCATTCTATAAATCAACCATGGACTATCTTATACCAGCATGGTGCATCAAAGAAAAGTGAAAACTAAATGCAAAATACGCTCCAAGATTTGCACATATCAAATGAACGAAACGAAACCGAAAACATACTGATACTTGTTGAAGAAAGATGGGATGCCTTCCGGGGCATCCCCAAGCTTAGACGCTTGAGTCTCCTTGAATATTTACTTGGGGTGCCTTGGGAATCCCCAAGCATGATCTATTGCCTCTCCTCCTTCTCCTCATATCGAGACCTCCTCGATCTTTGATCACTTCATCCACACAAAACTCAACAAAAAGCTCGGTAAGATCCATTAGTATAATGAAGCAAATCACTACTCTAAGTACTGTTGCAAACCAATTCAATTTTTTTTGCATTGTAGCTACTGCAATATAAATTTTTCATGGCTTAATCCACTGATAGAAATCAATAGTTTCATCAAAACAAGCAAACTATGCATCAAAAACAGAATATGTCTTAAACAGGACAGTCTGTAGTAATCTGAACATTCACCATACTTCTGGTACTCCAAAAATTCTGAAACAAATAAGAAAAATAAACAATTTTTTAGAAAGACAGTGCAAAATGTTTCAAAACCATTTGACGTTCTAGTAAAAAAATGTAAAATTGCGCACTACAGCCAAAGTTTCTGTTTTATACCGCATGAACCAACAAGCAATGTAAACATCCTAAAGGCAAATCTTGGCACATTATTTTTATAATACAATGGATTTGTACTTTATAAAAGCACACAACAGAAATAAATGACTCTCTAAAACTTCCGGGTTGTCTCCCTGGCAGCGCTTTCTTTAAAGTCATTAAGCTAGGCATATAATGCTCAAGTAATGGATCCACCCGGATCCCAAGGTATATCAAAGCCAATTTTAATTAACAATAATTTGTGATTTAGTAGTGAGCACAAAGTAACATATATCATGTAATGACGAATTCTAACTCTCTTCCTATGCATCGGCATGTCATAAAATAACACTTCATGCACACATAGTAAAGGCCAATGCATAGTATAAACAGTTTCTTGCAATTTTATCGTGTGGGAAACATAGAGAGGTGGAGATATAATTCCTCTCTCATAATAATTGCAAGTAGGAGTAGTAAGAACATGCATATTATATCTATCAAAATCATCGTGTGTAGTAGTAAAACGCAACCCATCAATATAATCCTTAATAAGGGCAAACTTCCTCCGATATAGTGTAGTCGGGAGAATTCAAAAAGATAATAGGACTATCATGCATGGTTGCAATAGAAACAATTTCATGTTTAACATAAGGAACTATAGCAAGTTCATCTCCATAAGCATAATTCATATTGGCATCTTGGCCACAAGCATAGCAAGCATCATCAAAAAGGGATATTTCAAAAGAATCAACGGGATCATAACAATCATCATAGCATTCATCCTTTGGTAAATTCGAAGGGAAATTAAACAATGTATGGGATAAAGAGTTACTCTCATTAGATGGTTGGAACAGGTGATCAATCCGCTCTTCCTCTTTTTGTTCTTCGCTCTCCTCCTCGTCTTTTTCATCCAATGAGCTCACAATGTCATTAAGTTCTTATTCCATAGACTCCTGCAAAATATTAGTCTCTTCTTGGACAGCGGAGGAGTCCTCGATATATGGTTTAATATAAGGATTAGAAGCATAATTATCATAGCAATATTTAAGTATGGCCAAATTTTCAGATTTGTAGAGAGTAGTATCACACTCTTCAATAAAAGAAGCAACTTCACAAGTACCCCTAAAAGCAAAAAAAATTCAATTTGTTGAACATCATTGTAATTATATACACCCTTAGTATATGAAGATATGATTCTATTATCACTAAACTCACATTAGTAAGGAAGGTGTTTCTTAGGGTCTTTAGAACAACAAGTACAATCATATATTTCACATAAATTCCAAGCATAGCACTGCAAACGCTGAATCTGATCCAGTAAAAGTTTCCCTTTTTCAGATATGCAGTGTCGCACATAACAAGCATGCTCATCTAAAGATTTTACCTCAACTAAGCTAGTTGGGGTTTCAGCCCGAGCACATAGGGATCGAAGATGATCCAAGTAAAAAGCTTCAGTAGTGTGATAGAGTTTGAGTGGTTCTTCAACCATTGGTTCAGTAGGTACCACTAATATTTTTGGTATTTTGCGTTTCCTACCCATAACTAAAGACAGAAAACAAGAGCACAAAATAAACACTACTTAGTGATAAAGCAAACAAACACACACGAGAATATTCACCCCACGCTATAACACCCCGACAACGGCACCGAAAAAAGGTCTTGATAACCTACAAGTATAGGGGATCAATTGTAGCCTCTTTCGATAAGTAAGAGTGTCGAACCCAATGAGGAGCTAAAGGTAGAACAAATATTCCCTCAAGTTTTATCGACCACTAATACAACTCTATGCATGCGTGGCGTTCGCTTTACCTAGAACAAGTATAAAACTAGAAGTACTTTGTAGGTGTAACAGGATAGTCAAAGTGCAACTATCCCTGGGTGGTTTTGGTAATTCCTAACAACATATAACTCATTGAGGTAATGCTACTTAAAGATAAACATTTCAGGAAAGCTCAATGATTGGCATGGCATGGATGAGAAAAGTGGATCCCTCAAAATTCTAAGGCCAAGAATTGGCTCAAGCTCAAAGCTCAGGACTCTACATCTTTTCATTTTAAGTGATCCAAGATCACATTGAGTCCATAGGAAAAGCCAATACTATTAAGAGGGGGTGAGGTGTTGCCTAATGGCTTTCTTGATCAAAATGCTTAGTGATATGCTCCAAAAGACCTCAACTACTTTCTCACATCCACATATGTCCCAAACCAAAATTCAAACTCAACCCCATCGAAACTTTCTATCCAGCGCCACCGAGTTTCATGATTCGGTCCCACCTAGTTTGGTGATTTGGGTGTAACGGTTAGATTTTGTGTGGAGGCTATTTATACCCCTCCACCCACTCTTCATTTATAGGGAGAGCCATCAGAACATGCCTACACTTCCAACATACATTTTCTGAGAGAGAACCACCTACACTTGTGTTGAGGTCAAGATATTCCACTCCAACCACATAAATCTTGATCTCTAGCCTTCCCCAAGTTGATTTCCACTCAAATCTTCTTTCTACCAAATCCAAATCATGTGAGAGAGAGTTGAGTGTTGGGGAGACTATCATTTGAAGCACAAGAGAAAGGAGTTCATCATCAACACACCATTTGTTACCTCTTGGAGAGTGGTGTCTCCTAGATTGGTTAGGTGTCACTTGGGAGCCTCCGTCAAGATTGTGGAGTTGAACCAAGGAGTTTGTAAGGGCAAGGAGATCGCCTACTTCGTGAAGATCTACCCGAGTGAGGCAACTCCTTCGTGGGTGATGGTGGGATAGACAAAGGTTGCTTCTTCGTGGACCCTTCGTGGGTGGAGCCCTCCGTGGACTTGCGCAACTGTTACCCTTCGTGGGTTGAAGTCTCCATCAACATGGATGTACGATAGCACCACCTATCGGAACCACGCCAAAAATCTTCGTGTCTCCAATTGCGTTTGCACACTCCAAACTCCTCCCTTTACCTTCATATGCAATTGTTTTACTTTCCGCTGCTATACTATTAGAATTGCATGTGTAGGTTGATTGCTTGACTTGTGCTAAGTTGTTAAAATCTGCCTAGAACTAAAATTGGGAAAAGGCTAGATTTTTATTTGGTCAAGTAGTCTAATCACCCCTCTCTAGACATACTTTCGATCCTACAGGTGGTATTAGAGCTTTGGTCTCCATTTGCTTTGATTTCCATAGATTTTGGTGGTCATAGCCTTGGTTTCACAACCTAGGAGAGTATGGCGTTTAGCGAGGGAAATTAGCACCGTAGAGGTCCTTACTTTGATGGTACAAATTTTGCTAGTTGGAAGCATAAGATGAAAATGCACATTCTTGGACATAACCCCACCGTTTGGGCTATTGTGTGTGTTGGCTTGCAAGGTGAATTCTTCGATGGGAGAGAACCAAACCGTGAAGCTACCACGGAAGAGTTGAAGATGCTACAATACAATGCTCAAGCTTGTGATATTCTCTTCAACGGATTATGCCCCGAAGAATTCAAAAAAAATCAGTCGTCTTGAGAATGCAAAGGAAATTTGGGATACTTTGATCGATATGCACGAAGGTACCGAATCTGTCAAGGAATCCAAATTGGACGTGCTTCAAAGTCAACTTGACAAGTTCAAAATGAAGGATGGTGAAGGCGTCGCTGAAATGTACTCTAGGCTTGCTCTCATCACAAATGAGATTGCCGGCTTAGGAAGTGAAGAGATGACCGATAGATTCATCATCAAGAAGATCCTAAGAGACTTGGATGGAAAATATGATACCGTGTGCACGTTGATCCAAATGATGCCCAATTACAAAGATCTCAAGCCAACAGAAGTTATTCGAAGAATTGTTGCTCATGAGATGTCACTCAAGGATAAGGAAGAGCTTCACAACAAGTCAAGTGGTGCTTACAAAGCCTCGTGTGATGCTCCCACATCATCAAGTGAGAAGCAAACCTTCAATGAAGAATTGAGTCTAATGGTGAAGAACTTCAACAAGTTCTACAAGAGTAGAAGCAAGGAAAGAAGTTCCAAGTCAAGGTCCTACAATGACAAAAGATCTTCTAGTCGTGAGCGTAATTGCTACAATTGTGGAAGACCCGGACACTACTCCAATGAATGTACGGCCCCCCTACAAAAGAAGAGAATATTCTCCCAAAAGAAGGAGTAGAAGAGAAGAATCACCATCAAGAGAGAGAATGAGTAGAGATGATCGTTATGAACGAAGACCCTCTTGGAGAAGCAAGGAATCGGGAAGGAAGGACAATTCATAAAGGAGCTACACAAAAAGAAGACATCAAGCTCATGTTGGTGAATGGGTATCCGGTTCCGACTCTGACAATCACTCTGAAAGAAGTTATCACTCCGACTCTGAATATACTCAAGATGAAGGTGTTGCCGGACTAGCACTTGTGACAACCAACTCCTTCGACATATTTTACTCACCAAATGAAGGAATTGGAAGATGCTTCATGGCCAAAGGTCCAAAGGTAACACACCCCGAGTATGTTGATTTCAATAGTGATGAAGATGATTTGCTAGGAGATGATGATTTACTTGTTGACAACTCTAGTTATGAAAACTATGATGTGCTTGATATTAATCATGATAATCAATATAAAACGAATGACGATGATAAGAAGGAGATTGAGCGCCTAACTAAAGAACAAAACACTCTTATGTTAGCTCATGAAACTACCTTGGAAGATCATCGAGAACTTTTAAAGACTCATGATAAGCTACGCTTTGAAAAGCTCAACCTTGAGCAAGAACATGAGTTTTTAAAGGCAATCAATGATGATCTTCGCAAGAAAAGTTCTTCTTACATTGCCAATCGTTTACTCTTGTCTACTTACATGCCACAAGTTAAATCTAGCAACAAGAACAAGAAAGATTCTTCATCTAGTAGTAACAACAATCATGCTAAATCCAACGTTGTTGCTTCTAGTAGCTCTCTTGATTCCACTAATGATTCTCTTAGCCAAGTTACACTTGAGCAAGAAAATAGCTTATTGAAGGTAATTATAGAGAAAGGTGTTTACAAGAGCCTTGCCGGAAGTAAGCAATTTGAGGAAATTGTACGCAAGCAAGGAAGACACCGGAAGAATCAAGGTGTTGGTTTTGAACGAAAGTTCAATGCCAATGGAGTTGAGTGGGAAGAAGATCAATACCCCAAGACGAAGTTTGTTCCTCAACAAGAGAAGTATGATCCTACTTCTTTCAAAGGAGCACAATCTCAAGATGATCTTGCACCACAAGACCATAAGCAAAAAGGCAAGGACAAGCTTCAAGAAGAGATTGATGCATTTGAGGAAGAACCCAAGGCCTTGGTCAAATGGATTCCCAAGACTACATCAAGTTCTACTTCAAGTACGACTACAACCCCAAGGATTCCCATCAAGATGGTGTGGATCCCGAAGAACAAGAACTAGAGAGTTCTTGAGGGTGACTCCGCCAACCTACTTCACTCATATCATTTTGGCTAGGACAAGTGCAAGCAACTTCCATATCTTGCACTAGTTCAAGGAGTCACAAACCCTCTTGTTTGTAAGACAAGGGACAAGGTAACCTAATGCTTCCATGGACATCATCTTGTGTACACATCACTCTATGTCTATGGATATCCTTGTTTGTTCCTTGTGGGTCCTTCAACTCCCTAGCTGTTTTGCGGAGCCAATCATCTGCTACTATCGGCTCGGTGCTACTAGAGAACACTGGCGGATTCAGCCTAAGAAAACGGGCTAAGTGATCAACAGGTGGTGGTGGTGGTGGGTTGTTGTTGTTGTTCCCCTGATTCTGATTCTGGACTAGCAACTGCATCAATGTGTTCTGCTACTGGATCAACTGAGTGAGCTCTGGTGGGAAGGTAAATCCGTGGTCACGTCTCGGAGGCATCTGAGGGTTTAGAAAAGATGAGATTAAGAATAGAGAGAGGTTTAGAGAGAAAACACTACCCATATGCACATGAGGCAAAAGCAAACAATTCACTTCATTCAATCAAACAAGGGCATACAATCGATCTAACTATCGTAAAAGTGCTCGGACTACTATATTTACATGGTGGACTACTACTACTGTTGGGGTGGTCTACTAGAAATATTCTTCGGTTGCAGACTCCATGATATCTGCTCCAGCTTCATCAACATAGTCATCATCACTATCATCTGGATCCGAGTCGGTGTCGTCGATGATGATGTAGTCTTTAGGTCAAATCTCCTTGGGTTCTTCGTCTTCTTCTACTAGTGTAGGGCCTCCCATAAATATTCCGATCTTCTAGATCAAGTCGTCATTCTTCTCCACTAGTACTTCGATTTCCTCTTCATAATCTTCACGTGTAGCCTTGAGTTCTTCCTCCAGTTCCTTGATTCTTTTCCTTGCCTTCTTCAGATCTATCATGTCGGCGCACATCTGGTTCTCCTGACGTCAAATGTGCTGGTTTAACTCCTAGATAAAAGCTGCAATTGATCTATCCTTCTTGGTGTTGATCATCTCCTAGTGCTCATCTCGGCGCCCACAATCTGGTAGATAGTATCCTTGAGATCATTGCGGTAAACTTCTCCAATACATCCCATGGCGATGTGAGCTGCCATGCTCTTTCCTAGACTCTAGGTTGGTGCATCAAAGGAAAACTCTATGGGCTCAGTGACTGGCACGAACGTCCTTCCTGGAACTTGAACTTGTATCATCCAGCGCTCCTCCTCCGGTAAAGCGGTTTTGTAGGTTCTGGTGAAGCTTGATACTCCGATGTTCAGGTACTTAGTGACTTCCTTCAGGTGACATCCAAAGGGTGTATCTTCATCTGGCTGGGTGAACTTGTTCCTTGCATCTGCCATCCTAAAAGAGTAGAAAAGATAAGGAGTCAGAATGAGAAGAGTGAGTAGTGATCTAGGGCTTTAGCTTAGTGGTCGTGTCCTACAGTCAGCGTGTGCTCTGATACCATCTTGTAGCGACCAGACCTCAACCAGTCTGGTCTCTGTGCTCCGATGTCATCCCTGGATCAGTAATGCTGACACCACACAGTACTTGAAGGATTTATAACAGAGTAGCAATCACACACTTACTACAACGAGTGTCTCCAAAAGAGGACTTATTACAATAAATATGGCTTCAGGCCATCTAATAACAATAACAGCGGAAGGCTTGGAAGATAAGTGAGTCCATCAACTCCAACGGCATCACTGAGTATAGAACCATGACCTAAAAACACCTTACTCGTCGTCTGAAAAGTCTGCAACATGAACGTTGTAGCCCGAAACGGGCGAGCACATGGAATATGCTGGCAAAGTAACACATAGAGAGCAATGAAAGAATAAGGCTATACTACATGCATATTTGGCTGGTGGAAAGCTCTATGGTTACAGTTTTGCGTAAAGCCAATTTTTCCCTACTGCAAAGGAATACATTTTATTTAACTATCATGGTATTTGTTAAACATTGAGAGTGTAGACACCCTCTCTCAATCCCAATTAAGCATCATCATTAAAACCCAACAAAATTAATTTAGAGTAACATGATGAGATTCACATGATAATCCAAGTACTAGATACTCAAGATGTCCATAACCGGGGACACGGCTAACCATGATTAGTTTATACACTCTGCAGAGGTTTGCGCACTTTTCCCCACAAGACTCGATCTCCTCCGTTGGGATTCTCGCACTACATGGTGTTTGAGAAACGGATGACTGAGACAAAGTCTTTCAGAAGCGCTAGCACCTTACGAACGGGTAGACCGTACCAACCTACATCCCCTACATCTGCTAGTCTACCACTGTAAGAGTTTGCACGACTTAGTCAACTATGCTAGAGCCCATAGTAGCTTGTGGTTGCACACTGAAGTTTCTAGTATGAATAATCTCATGATCCCTTTGAGCCTGGGTGGCGGTCCAAAAGAAAAAACAGGCAATCGCTGGAATACCCAGGTGCCTCAATCCACCCAGATGTGTGTTTAAGTTGCCACCTTAGATAAACCATTAATTTAAGAATCTCACATCTGTCATGGATACACTCACCCAATCCACGTCTACTAGCAGAGCATGGCATAACAAGCAAACGTAGAAGTAACTCCCAAAGGTTTGATAATAAATCAGGTAATAGGTACTACCTCATCTACTTCCCAAACCCACAATTTAATTAGATCCTAATCATGCAATGGTGTGAGGGTTGATCTAATGCAATAAAAACTGGGTAGTAGGAGGTATGATCAAAGTGTTACTTGCCTTGCTGATGATCCGCAAAACCTAGCAATTCGAAGTAGCAAGCGGCGCACTCCAGGTACTCTATCGCAAATAAACAAGCATACAATAAGTACTCATCTAATGCACAGGTAAAACTCGAATAAGAGATCTAACCAGATAGTTCAACTTAAGAACTCCGGTTGGCAAAAAGAATCAAATCAAACGAAGCAACGAAGACAAACTGCGAAAGAAACAAGCTTCATTTACTATTCTGGATCTAGGTCAAATTTTACAGAGGCAAAAACTTGTTTGAGTTGGTTAAACAGAAAGAGGGTTTCGAGACAAAACTCCAGGCGCTTGAATCGCCTGATTCCGATAAACGAGCGAAAAGTTAAACTAGAACGAAAATCGGATCAGGAATCGCGATCAGAAATAATCGCGGAATAATCCGAGAAAAAGGAAAACGATGAACAGAATAACGAACGAACGTTCGTTTTCTGGAACTAAACGATGAACGCGTTCATTAAAACGAATGGACGAGCGAACGCTCGCTAAATAAATAAACCGGAAAAAAACCGATCTATTAAAAAAACAAAAACTAGGGTTTAAAAAACGAATCGGTTTTTCTCAGAAAACCGGGCGGCGGGGCGGCTACCTCGGCTCGGTCTGGTGGGGCTTCCGACGGGGCTTCCGGGCGGCGGCGATGGGCAGCAGCGGCGGCGAGGCGGCGGCGCAGGCGACGTGCGGCGGCGGCGGGGCTGCGTGGCGACTCGGGGCTCCCAGGGGCCCCAGTGCGGCTATTTAAGGAGGGGGAGGAAGGCGGCGGTGATCCTAAATGCAATTTTTTGAAAATGTGCAATTTTTCCTAAATTCAAATAAAACCACGAAAAACTCCAGAATAAAACCTTATTTGATTTTTTATTAAATCCTCAATATTTCTTTATTTTGGGAAAGTCATTTTATTCCCTCTCTCATATTTTGATAACAGAAATAATTGAAGACAAAATAAATAAAATCAAATGATCCTATTTGCAAAATTTGAGAAAACTCAAATATGAAAATAACGAAATCCCCAACTCTCTCCGAGGGTCCTTGAGTTGCGTAGAATTTCTAGGATCAACCGAAAAAGAAAAATAAATATGATATGCAGTGATGATCTATTGTATAACATTCCAAATTGAAAATTTGGGATGTTACACATTAGGGTTTTGATTGATTTGTGTCTTAAGGTGTTATTCTAGTATGAACTCTAGGATAGATTGAACGGAAAGAATAGCTTCATGTTATTTTACTATGGACTCTTGAATAGATCGATCAGAAAGGATAACTTTGAGGTGGTTTCGTACCCTACCATAATCTCTTCGTTTGTTCTCCGCTATTAGTAACTTTGGAGTGACTCTTTATTGCATGTTGAGGGATAGTTATATGATCCAATTATGTTATTATTGTTGAGGGAACTTGCACTAGCGAAAGTATGAACCCTAGGCCTTGTTTCAACGCATTGCAATACCGTTTGTGCTCACTTTTATCATTAGTTACCTTGCTGTTTTTATATTTTCAGATTACAAAAACCTTTATCTACCATCCATATACCACTTGTATCACCATCTCTTCGCCGAACTAGTGCACCTATACAATTTACCATTGTATTGGGTGTGTTGGGGACACAAGAGACTCTTCGTTATTTGGTTGCAGGGTTGCTTGAGAGAGACCATCTTCATCCTACGCCTCCCACGGACTGATAAACCTTAGGTCATCCATTTGAGGGAAATTTGCTACTGTCCTACAGACCTCTGCACTTGGAGGCCCAACAACGTCTACAAGAAGAAGGTTGTGTAGTAGACATCAAGCTCTTTTCTGGCGCCGTTGCGGGGGAGGTTAGTGCTTGAAGGTAACGAGGAGGAGCCTCCTATTCAACCAATCTCATTAATAAGGAGCTCCAAAAAGAGGATTGAACCCACACATGATGTGGTGAAGAAGAAGAAAAGAAAAAGGAAGAGAGGTAAAAAGATATCTCTCCCAAATAATGCTGCTCCTATTACTATTGTGCCTCATGAAAATATAATTGTGGAAGATAATGATACTTCTTATGATCTTGAAAATCTTTTTGGCACTTGCTTGAAAGAATATGATAATTGCTATACTATTGGCGCTATCCATCCTATTAATGATGAAAGTGATTATGCTTATGATATGAAAAGGCCCAAGCTTGGGGATGCTATGTTTGATGAAGATGATGTTTTTGAGAATATATTTGCTGCAATTAATGTCAGTCCCAAGCTTGGGGAAGCTATGTTTAATGAAGATGATATTTGTATTATCCCAAGTTTTGATATGCAAATTTATTGTGATGAAAGCATGCCTCCTATTTATGATGATTATATTGATGAAAGTGGATTTGGACAGGTCATGACTTTATTTTGTGATGAATCCACTATTCCGGAAGAGGTCTCAATTGATTATGAGAACAAAGTTGCTATCTATGATGCTTATTGTGATGACTTGTATGCTATAAAGAATAATGATATCCATGAAACTTGTCATCATGATTTTAGTTTTCAATTGGATTATGCCTCACATGATAATTATTTTGTTGAGTTTGCTCCCACTATTATTCATGAGAAGAATTTTGCTTGTGTGGAGAGTAATAAAATTTCTATGCTTGTAGATTATGAAAAGAATGCTTTAGGTGCTGGTTATATTGTTGAATTCATTCATGATGCTACTGAAAATTATTATGAGGGAGGAATATATGCTTGCAGGAATTGCAATAATATCAAGTTTCCTCTCTATGTGCTTAAAGTTTTGAAGTTATGCTTGTTTTGCCTTCCTATGCTAGTTGATTATTGTTCTTATAAGTTGTTTGCTCACAAAATCCCTATGCATAGGAAGTGGGTTAGACTTAAATTTGCTAGTCATATTCTTCATGATGCTCTCTTTATGTTACAATTCTTATCTTTTATGTGAGCATCATTGAAATCGTCATGCCTAGCTAGGGGCGTTAAACGATAGCGCTTGTTGGGAGGCAACCCAACTTTATTTTTCACTACAAAAAAATATACTTCCGTGATGATACGTGTTTGTCACAGTAGGTTGCTTTTTTGTCATGCATGTACATCCAT
Source organism: Triticum urartu (assembly GCF_003073215.2). Taxonomy (NCBI): domain Eukaryota; kingdom Viridiplantae; phylum Streptophyta; class Magnoliopsida; order Poales; family Poaceae; genus Triticum; species Triticum urartu. Next base: position 427,559,316 of record NC_053025.1, read on the forward strand.
GACAAATTTATGACAGAATCAAGATAGTCATACCTGTGTTGTCGTAGAAGTATTCCATGACATTACCAAAATTATCATCACGGAAGTGTCCACTTCCATGACGATAAATCGCGCGCCACAGAAGTGCTTTCGTCAAGGGTGACCGACACGTGGCATCCACCGTAACGGAACGCCGTTAAGCTATCGGGTCGGGTTTTGGATCCGATAACCCGTTAACAGCCCGACCAATGGGGATTTTCCACATGTAAAATCATCATTGGCTAGAGGAAACACGTGTCGGATCATCGTCGGGACACATGTCATCCACTCACTGGACAGAATGCGCCTATGATATGTCGACATGTGGCACGGCCCAACAAGTTTAAATGGGCCGGCCCACCTAAAGGCCCACAAGATTTTGCAGACCATAATGGGTCGGCCCAGCTAAAGGACCACGAGATTTTGCGGACCATAATGGGCTGGCCCAGCTAAAGGCCCACAAGATTTCGCGGGCCATAATGGGCCGGCCCAGGTAAAGGCCCACAAGATTTCCGTGTGCCATAATAGGCCGGCCCAGGTAAAGGCCCACAAAATTCTTGCGGATCATAATGGGCCGGCCCAGCTAAAGGCCCACGAGATTTCACCGACATTAATGGGCCGGCCCAGCTGTAGGCCCACAAGATTTTGAGGACCCTAGTAGGCCAGACCGTTAACTGGCTGCCATGTTTTGGGCCAAATGCCGGCGCATATTTGATCTAGTATATTAATGGCCTGCCACGCTCCGGGCCTAATAGTGGCCCATATGAGATCCGGCCCGTTAAAAGCCTACCACGTTCTGGGCCAAATTACGGCCCAGATCGGGTCCAGCCCTTTAAGAGGTTTTGGGCCTAATTATGGCCCATATCGGATTCGGCCCGTCAACTGGACACTATGCTTTTGGGCCCACTTGCTAAAGGTCCACTTAGTAATTCGGCCTGATATTAGTTTTGGCCTGTTAAGGGCCCATTTAACATTTCGGCCCTATATTAATTTCAGCCTGTTAAAAACCCGTCATATAGTTGGGCCTAACTATGGCCCCGTTTGCATCCGGCCTGCTCGCAGCCGATATCTGATTGGGCCAAACAAGGGCCGAGACAATTTTTCGGCCTGTTAAAAGCCCGTGATTTGATTCGCACAATCATGGGTCGGGGTTCATTTCGGGCTGCTGCCGGCCCGTGAGCTGATCGGCACATTTCAGGCCCAACCTTCATCGTGATTGCATGACGGCCGGATTGTGTACCGTAATTTTACGGTTTGGCCGGTTTACTACGAAGACAGGATATATACAGTAAAATAACTGCAGCGTCGTGAATAAGAAAAAACCTATACTATACAATAAATAAATTACGGCATGTTACATCCACTGAGCATCAAAGTTCGCCACTATGATAATTAAGCACAAGCAGACAGCAGATTACATACACTGGGCATCAAAGATCGCCACCAGTGCAAATAAACACGCCGACAAAATAATATACAAAACCGACAGCACTTCAATAGAGTTTAAGAAAGGTTAGCGCTGCTGGGGAGCTGCAGCGCAAGCAGCTGACCAAGATGATGAGATTGCGCTTGTTCAACACTTATATCTTCCTCACTCTGAAAGATAAACAAGCAGACAGATGACAGGTTTTGCACATAAAAGTATCAGTGCTAACAATTCAGCACATTTCTTACTGACGAATAAAGTGACACAGTTTAAATTTGCATTAACACAATATGGTATTGTTCAGGTCAAGACATGGCAGGAAATGACATTGTGAAGGAGTTGGCAGCTTCACGACACCACTGGATTACAGATCAAGAACTCATAAGTATCAATGGTTAGTGTGCTGTCAATTTATACCATTTCAGATAGGCAAATAAAGAGACGGTTTAAATAATAGTAGAATGATATGACATTGTTCATAGTTAAGACATTACAGAATATGACATTGTGCTGTGGTGGGTAGGTTCACCACACCACTAGATTACGGATGAAGAACAGAAGCATACAAGCAGTGCAAAAGAAGATCACTTGCTCTGTATAGTTTAAGTTACATGGTATGAAGAAGGAAGTTGGTTGTACAATTGAAAACTTAAATTGAGAAAGGACAAACTTTTGTTTATGAACTACATAATAAACTTTAAACAAGCAATTTGATGCAAAGACCAAAAATAAACAGTTGTTGCAGTCATGCCTAACCAAATATATACAACAAAGTTTAAAGGCTTGAGATGGACAAACTTACATTATTGGTGAAGACAGGCTCTATAAAGGCCTTGTCCATGCTGATGGGGGGGGGGGGCAATTCAATAAGTTTACCACAAAATCTTCTTCAAAAGCATTGCCTTTATTCTACATTTTGTTAAGAGTAAATATAGATGTGATAATATATGAAAAAATGGAGAATATTTAAGATAAGATGAAGAGTGATGCTACATAACCAAGTAGCTATAAATGTAAGTGCAGCGATACAGGCAAAAGGTACAGCCAAGAGCAATGCACAGCTAAACTTCTTCAGTACCAACCTTATGGTAAGAGTAAATATAGATCTGATGTGTAGAAAATGGAGGGCAAAGGAAAATAAGTTGGAGAGGATGGTACAAGAACAACTACCTGTCATTATAAGTACACTGATAAAGGACAACATGTACTTACAAGAACAATGCAGAGCTAAAAACATTGGCATTGGATATATTCTACACTAATGTAACCATTCATACAGATCAGATAATTTGGAGCGAACAATTGATAAGCAAGCTATCATGCATACTATTGTCACATTATGAACTAGGTATGTATGCAAGTACAGTGATACAGGACAACAGGTACTAACAATAGCAAAGTAGCGGGCATCATATTTGCGATATCCTGTCGTTCTTGTCAAACCGGAATTCTTCTTCGAGTAGATTTCCTGCAAAAAAGATCTGTAAGGCACATGCGGAAAAGTAGAAGTTCAAATTGTCATGTGATTTCATAGACAGTACCTCATCCCGGGAACGAGACCAGTGCATAAAAAGGTTTTTCCATTCAATGTCTTCTAAATTTAGCACATGAGACTTCACCAGAAATTCGTTTATAGACTTGCCATCAAAGTGTGATTTCCTCAGGTATCACCGATACTGCTGCAATGCTTCCTTGAAAAGCACAAGCAAGCTTTGCTCGTCATGACTATCCAGATTGACCCTCACCTAGTTACAACAATGTAATGTAAATCATTCATGTGTTCAATCAGCAGAAAACAGGAAAATAATAACCATGAATAATAGCACTTACACGTAAGTTGGACAGGAAGATGTGAAAATGGTGTTTGTCTTCACAATAATCTTCCCATGATGGGAATATATGCACGTAGACCCTAACAACATTGAAAGCATTGTCTTTTAAACTGGGAATAAATGGAATGGGGTTCCAATCTGCAGGAATTGGCCGTCTCTGCAGTTGGGATAGGTCTTCGGCCAGTGGACTTGCTGTACTTTTTGCTGGAGTGGGATTTTTCTATGGTACAGCTAGTGTTATGGCAAATGAAATCGGTATACCTTTTGCTAGAGTGCAGGTCCTGTGTGGTGGGACTAGTGGTGTGGCCAGTGAAGTATGGGTACAGCCTCTTGGAGTCGGTCCTATGTTTTGTGTCCCTGGTTGTACAGCCAATATAAGTGGGGTGCTGTCTGATTTCTCCAGCACCACCATGTTTTTCAAGGACTTTGCTGGTGCTCCTTCAGGTTCGGCAATCACCCTCTTCCTTTTTGATTTCTGATGCACAAGAACAGCATTTGAGTAGAAAAACATGGTATGATGACAGATGGAATATGTATTGATAATGGATGGGCATGGCATCTCGACATATATGATGAGTAAACTAAGCAGATGGTGGTGCAACAAAGTAGAATAAATGCAAGACAACATATGCAAGATACCCGCAATCAATAAAACATTGCCAAATTAGAACAGGCACCTTGATGGGTGAACAGGACAGGCCATCTGCCTTTGACTCCTCGAGGTTAGAATAGTCATTAGGATGATATTCTGAACAAGAATCAACAGGTGGGGAGCGTATGAGTTTCATTGCATCCAGAATGGCACTCAATGCCTTAGTGCCAATTTTGTAAGTCATTGCAGTGTTTAGCTTCAAGAGTGGACTGCTGCTAGTGCGACACAAAGCAGCTACAGAGATCATAGTGTAGATATAACAGGAAAACCTTAGCATCAGAGTAAAATCAGCAAAGTGGAACTTGCTGGAATATATGTGCTAGTATTGCCGGTACGGCTAGAAAGGCTTCGGATACCGGCTCTCTTCAAGTGAAGGTGCGGTACTATTAATATCAATGTAACTCTCAAAGGCGACACAGCTCCCCGCATTTCCTTGCTATTCTTATAGGATTCAAGTGGGCAGGCCACTACAAATCATATTCCTATGTTTACAAGATCCTACGAATCAAAGAGGCTCAAAGTGTCCATCACAACCGACCGTATAGACCTCTACACTGCAAATGTCCCTGCTCATCATTAGTACAAGGAACATACTGTACTACTATCATACTCCCTCCGTTCCAAAATATAAGTCTTGGTAGAGATTTCCACTATGGATCACATACAGATGTATCCAGGTACATTTTAGAGTGTAGATTCACTCATTTTGCTCCATATGTAGTCCATGGTGGAATCTATAGAAAGACTTGTATTTAGGAACGGAGAGAGTACATATTAAAGAAGAACGGAAGAGGAACATGGTAAAGAAGAGCAAGCAGATTTTGGATAATAAAATGTTGGTTGCGCAGTGCCCACACATGATGAACCAGAGCGCATTAAGAATGCAACTCCTAGCTGTCTCTCGACCATTTCAGGCGGTTGGATGAAGATCCTATGTCTCCTAACCCTTCTTCTTCCTTGTTTCTGATTCTTCCCATACAGAACACCGCACGGGCCGCCGGCCGGACCATTGGCCCCCACCACCTGTGTTCCTCCGCCACCCCCACCCCCACCCCAACCCCCACCCACGTCGAGTTTTCTTCGTTCGGCGAGGCCCCACAACCACCCGAGCCCCTTCGATCGCACCGGCGAACTCCGGCGAGCTCTGAAAAATCGACTGACCCAATTTTGAAATTTAGTCTACTGTGATTTAACTAGTGTGGAATATAAAAGGGGAAAACCATAAGCATTGCGAGTATGGTGTTGAACGTGCCATGGCGGATCTGAAGGTGCAAACCAGACAAAGGCAACTTCGCAACCAAGACAAGAAATCAGAGTAAAGCAATGGCGATCTATTTTCTTGCTGCGATAAATAAGTTGAGCAGATATGAAAGAGTACCGCCTCTGGTGCGGCGCCGTGTGCGCATCTGCTGAGAATTTGACGATGCTGCGGTAGTGATGGCTGTCGGCGGCGTGGAAGCAGATCTAGGAGGGTAGACGGTAGCGGCGGGGCGCGGTGGACGAGACGATCGTAGGAGCGGCGCCGGCAAGGTGGACGACAACGGGGATGAAGCGGGAGGACGGGATGCAAGGATCCTGGTCCGAAGCCGTGAATGAGAGAGGTCGATCTCTTATAATGGACGGCAGCGTCGGGGTATCAGCTCCGGCACGGTGGAGGAGGACGGCGGTGGATGGGGTGGCGGACGGAGGAGGATGGGGTGGAGAGTGTGTTTTGGCGCCCGAGTACGAATGGGGAAAAGCGAGGTAGAGAGGAAGGGGGAACCATGTATTCAGGGCGCGCTTGTCTCAAATGCGAGGAAATTTACAAACTTAGCCCCCATTTCAAATTTCTACTACATCACAGCAACACTAGTCGGTCGGGGATATGACGGTAATCTCGCATACACCGAATATTTGCTGACGAGAGTTTGTTTTTGGCGCCCACCGTGTATGAATATGAATCGGGGAGGGGGTCGATTTTGGCCGAGGACACACTGTGTTTTGGTGCCCACCATGTATGAATCCGGGTGAGAGGCGGTTACATCACGTTTGGGTGAAATTACAAACCTACCCCTATCGAAACCTATAGAAATCCAGCATATAGGCTTTGCGTGGCAGGGATAGGCAGCAGTGATTTCCATCTCGCAGATTTTGGTTCCGGGCGGTTACTGCGACTTTCCCCGCTTCGTTCAAATTTTGCAGAGTGCACGTTTACCATGCCAACTCAATTCAAATCCCGTTTGTATTCTATTTTTTTCGGGCGGGATCCATTTTGTCACAGCCCTAGCTTTGGCCTTGCTTGTCATTGCATCATCATCTTGCATCATGTTTAATTTTCTCAGAAACTTGAAATGGGGATGATCAAACCCTAGCAGCAAATGGAATTCAAATAGGTTCAACTAAAATAAATTCCAAGAACCCAAAATGGTCTTAGAAAAATGTTCATGATTTTTGCAGATGCTGGAAACAGCAACCAGAGGTGATGCACATTTTTCCTAGCCGTCTTGGATTTTACCTCAACACATATTGTATTTGATTGGGGCTCCAAAACATTGCTATAAATATTTTGACAGCTCCAAATATTGTGAGAAATGTTGAGGGACACTGTATTAATTCAGAGAGTTCCCAAAAAAATATTTTCAGAATTATATAAAAATGATTTGGTGTTAAACTAAATCAAAACAGAGGCAAACAAATAAAAAATAGAAACAAATAAAAGGAGAGCAAACTTACCTGGCGCTTACCTAAAGCCCAGAGGCTCAGCACTATGCGGCCCAGGAGCTGGCCCAGCCCACCACCAGTGCCAGTCGTCTTCAACCCAGCGCCAGAAGGACGCTGGGCGCGTGCTCGTCGCGCGCTGGCCACGCGTCGGGCCACTTCCTGCTACCCGTTGCTGCCTCGACGCCCTAGACGATGCCACGTTTTCCCCTGGATTGCCTTGTCCTCTCCCGTGCCTCTCTTCTCCTCTGCTCTCCTTCTCCCGCTGCTGCCGAGCGCCTCGCAGCGCACCGACGACCTCCACTGCGGCCACCGGCCACCCCATGCCTCGCCGACACGCCAAGAAGCTCCGCCTTGTTTCCCTCTTCCTCCTCACCGAGCCACATGTTGCCTGAAGCCCCTGGATGCCGCAAACACCGCCGTTCCCCTCGTCGGTCGCCGTGGATCCTCGCCATCGACAGGCGGGCCGCACCGCATAATTAACCACAGGGTTATTCCCCTGCATAAATTAAGCTAATGCTTTGACCCCGCCACGTCAGCTTTGACCGGGTCCCACATGTTAGCCTCTGTAGCTGACTATGTGTCACTGACTAGTGGGCCCTACTGGTCAGGTTTGACCTGGAGGTGCCCAGTTGACTAGCTGACGTCACAGTGACGCAATGCTGACGCAGTTAACATTTTCTGGATTTAAAATAGTTCAGAAAATTGCAGAAAATATCCAAAACTTAAAAAAGTCATAGTAATTCAACCGTAACTCCAAATTAGACAAATTATATATGAAAAATGATTAGGAAAATCTAATCTATCCATGTGTACTGTTTTCATGCATGTTTGAGCAAGTTAACCTCACTGTTTAGGATGAGACATGATTAGGACAAATTAGACAAATTATATATGAAAAATGATCAGGAAATGTAGTGTTGTGCTTCCATGAGCCATAGTAGTCCGCTACAGCCCGGTTCACCGGAGTCCTGCTAGCCCAGCACTACTGCTCCAGAACACTTGACTGGCCGGCATGTGATTCACTTTGTTCCTGTGTCTGTCCCTTCGGGGGAATGTCACGCGGTGACATTCGGAGTCCTGCCTATCCTGCTACAGCCCGGTTCACCGGAGTCCTGTTATCCCAGTGCTACAGCCCGGATTCGCACGCTGCTAACCGAAGGGCTCGATGTTGATTCATGTATGCCTGACCCCGTAAGTTCGTGCCACTTTGGGTTCACGACTAGTCATGTCGGCCCGGGTTCTCTGTCATATGGATGCTAGCGACACTATCATATACGTGAGCCAAAAGGCGCAAATGGTCCCGGGCCATGGTAAGGCAACACCCGTGGGAACACCGTGCATGAGGCCGCAAAGTGATATGAGGTGTTACCTGCTAGATCGAAGTGACTTGGAATCGGGGTCCTGACAGCTTTGGTATCAGAGCCTGACTGCCTGTAGGATTACCAAGCCAAGCTGGTCGAAGTCGTGTCTAGAAATGCTTTAGTTATATAAGGGAATTGATTGTGGATGGGAACGTAAGGCTCTTTTTACTACTTATCCTCATGACCTTCTGATCTGAGTCATCTTATCTTTTCTATGGGGTTAAGAACTAGGTTTCTCTTCTATCTCTCAGGATGACGTGTTACTAAACCGTAGTTGCCTAGGATTGTTGAGTTCAAGCCTCAGTTCAGTTCCTACTACTTCCATATGTTCATAGCTGGCCTCAGAACCTTGATATTGCGATGTTGAGTGGTTATGCCACCATCTTTGCAGGATGTCTCAAATCATTTTGAGCATTTACAGCCGTTATGTTGTCCGAGTCATCCCAGGTTTCTAAATAGTCTGATGCATTTGCAAATCCCTCCTTTCCAATCCCGATATCCTTTGGGGCCAGATTAACCACACTAATTGCTGAGTTGAGGTACTCCATTGCCTCAACATATATGTTGAAGCCATTATTATGACCCTAGGCGTCTTAGGGAACCACCTAGTAATTTTGCAATGCTTTATATTCCTAGTGTGATGATTCTGGCCATCATTATCGAAAGCATCCCGTGATGTTATTTAGTTAGTAGGCATTCTATTTCTGGGTTTTTGAGCCCAAGTTTCACCCTACTTCATGTTGTTAGTATTTGCTAGTTCCCTTAAGATATTAGTAACCTTTGCGATAGTCCTCGAGGTCCATGGTATCTCATTCTTCCAATACCATGAACCATCATGGCAGAAGTTCTTTTGAACCAAAAGATCACAATCAGGGTGCTCTTGAGGAGTACTCCATTCATATTGTGACTCTGCCAGTTCTATCATTCTGCATGGGTTATCCGGAAGAAATATGTTGAACTCGTTTGATATACTAACCCATGAATCCACAACTCAAAAAGTTATATGTTCCTTGAGTTGTTCTCTTTAGTTGTATTCTGACCCCCGTCTATCAGTTGATAGTCAAGAGTATGTGTGCATTCATGTTTATCGATGCCTATTATTTTTGTGATCCGTCAAGCCATTCTATTCCAGAATGACTAGGAGAAACAAACTCCAGTACCTTGTCCATTTCTTGGATTGGGTCAAAGCAGTTGTAATCCGCAAATCAAATGCCCATCTAGCTTTTGATTCTGTTCTACCCTGAAGTATTGCTCTCTTTATGTCAGGAATATCATAGGAATTGCACAACCTCCTATGAACTTTTGATACAGTGATACTTCTTGCCATCATTATTCATCACTCGGTCCCCGTGTTATTGTAACCGGATCACCGACAAGTGAACCGTGATGCGTGAAATCTACACTCCTAGCAACTCCTTGCTTGGTAGTTAAATGGACAACACCTCATTCTTAGCGTGTTGATTTCTGAATCATCACCCTAAGGTTGATCGTGTTACCTAGTCCATTTTCCCTGGTGCACTCCTCGATCAATGAGATAGGATTGTGTCAATCCATCACTCTCTTGATCACATCGTCTTGCCCTGAAAAGAAAGATTGTTCTCGAGCTTAGTAACATATCGGTGGTTCGTGACTTTCCGATTATCTTCTCGGAAGTGTTACCAGGTTGTCACCTGACCGTTATGTTGAGCTTGTGATCAAGCTGATTTCTTGTAAACCACCCCTTCTCCAAGAATCTGTGTTGGATACCCTTGAGCTAGTTGTTAAGCTAAACAACAACTTGGAGAGTTGGAAGATAAAAGCTTGCCTAACTTAGTTCATTTTAAAGGGATATCTTTTGTGTGTGTGTGTGTTGAAGAAAGATGATATCTTCATCGACTGGTCCTCGTGATTAGTTGTTGGATCTATTATCTTATCAAAATTTCGACTTGAGTATGGGCTATCATCAAGTCAAATTAGAACCAACGATGTTCGTAATGTTGTCTTACTCGTGGTTCATCCCCCGAGCATACACCATTACATCTTTTGGTCTGACCAATGTTATCACCATGTTCACATGATGGTGGAAGTCCAGTGATATGGAAATTCCGATGAGTTGCTATTGATACCATCAATAGCATTTTGTCTCCCCCGTGATTCATGCTGAACATCAACCTAGTGTTGAAAACTTGTGTTAGCATTTTCTTCATGCCCCATTCATGAAGTATATGTTTGGATAAAAGAAGTGACTTCGTCTCATTCATGTGCATTCGATGCAAGTTGCCGCTGTGAATGTGAGAGAGTTAGTTTTGCTTCCTCTGGAATTGTCCCAAGTCAGTCATGCATGTGCAAAGTATACTATGGTTTGGTAGATTAATTACCTCCACCCCATATGTATTCCCTAGCACTCCAAGCCACCGATTGATTTGCTCAAGGAAAAGGAATTTGTTGTGTTAATTCTAGATCATGCACAAGACTCCGATACCATCGATGATGGTTCCCAACCAGAATTCGATAGTGTTTTATTGTAAGACTACTACATGGTCATGTTTGTCTCGGACAACGTGTTCACACGTATGTAGCAGAACCAACTCATGTTTTGGAGCTTACTATCGTAGTTCATTTCCCGAGAATCTTGCAACGTCATCTCGCCGATTTGTGTTGCAAACTTTCATTTTTTCCATCCAGACATGCTGTCTGAAATATTCTGTTACCATCCAGATCCGAATCTCAGGCAGATATGATGGTTGGAACTTTTCCAAGATCTATGATGTAGGTCCTGACAAGGTTGATGTTCTAGCCGACACACCTAGCCGGAAGATCTATTATTGTAGTATCTTGAATGAGCAATTTGGCCACCTCCCCATAAGGATTTCGTAGGATTTACTTCCGTAATTGTTCCTTCTGGATTCTTGTGCTCCCGAAGTCTGACCTTTTACTTGATGTTCTAGATACCAAACCATATCAATAAATGGGTTACGTTAGCACATCAAGGAGAACATTAGAAGGGGAGTGCTAAATGTCTCTGGTCGATCATCCAGATTTTGTTTCCTTGGCCTCGCTAAGGTGAAATCTGAGAAGGTGTTACCTTCCTTTGCATCTGCATCGTCCATCACTATTCATCATGGTAGTATGTTGTGTTGCCACGATCCTTGACACGGATGTTGGTAAAACCTTGATAAATATGGAAATGCTCAAGTTCTTCAAAGAACGCTCAGTCACTAGGTTATATCCTTGGTATCAACTGGAATGTGCCTTCCATTTGCCGAGTTGTTCTATAACCGTAGTTTCCTTTCCAAACTGAGTATGCCATCCTCTCGAATTCTTTCAAACGATCAATTGTGATTTGCCTTAGGATGGTATGAAGAGTTTCAATGATCTATGGATCAAAAGTAATTCTTTTTGCCACTTAAGGTAATAATTTTACGAGTCACCTCCCCCAAGGTGCCCCGTTGTGGAATCATGGCAATCAATCTCCTTGCTACTTTGAAACCATGCACCATCCTACTCCAGCGTGGAATTTTTGCCTACCAAATTAAACCTTCGTCAATTTTTTTCTTCCCTTCCTCTTGATGTGTGTTTTGTGTCTCAGCTCAAGAGATATTTCAACATCTCGCTCCATGAGTTGATCTTGAGTTACCCGATCTTTGAGAAGATAGTTTTTTGTAGAGTTTCTTCCTATCATCATCGTGTTGGTTGAAGATCTCGTAAGCAAAGATGTCAAGATTAATTTGAAGCAATAAATCAACATCTTTGAGGAGGACAGTCGGATCGTGAAGGTCGTGTTAGCTTTGTGTCCCCTCTGTCTTCTTACTCCACGTCTTGAATCTCGGGACGAGATTCTTGTTTAGTGGGGGTGAGTTGTCACAGCCCTAGCTTTGGCCTTGCTTGTCATTGCATCATCATCTTGCATCATGTTTAATTTTCTCAAAAACTTGAAATGGGGATTATCAAACCCTGGCAGCAAATGGAATTCAAATAGGTTCAACTAAAATAAATTCCAAGAACCCAAAATGGTCTTAGAAAAATGTTCATGATTTTTGCAGATGCTGGAAACAGCAACCAGAGGTGATGCACATTTTTCCTAGCCATCTTGGATTTTACCTCAACACATATTGTATTTGATTGGGGCTCCAAAACATTGCTATAAATATTTTTACAGCTCCAAATATTCTGAGAAATGTTGAGGGACACTAGATTAATTCAGAGAGTTCCCAAAAAAATATTTTCAGAATTATATAAAAATGATTTGGTGTTAAACTAAATCAAAATAGAGGCAAACAAATAAAAAATAGAAACAAATAAAAGGAGAGCAAACTTACCTGGCGCTTACCTAAAGCCCAGAGGCTCAGCACTATGCAGCCCAGGAGCTGGCCCAGCCCACCACCAGTGCCAGTCGTCTTCAACCCAGCGCCAGAAGGACGCTAGGCGCGTGCTCGTCGCGCGCTGGCCACGCGTCGGGCCACCTCCTGCTACCCGTTGCTGCCTCGACGCCCTGGACGATGCCACGTTTTCCCCTGGACCGCCTTGTCCTCTCCCGTGCCTCTCTTCTCCTCTGCTCTCCTTCTCCCGCTACTGCCGAGCGCCTCGCAGCACACCGACGACCTCCACTGCGGCCACCGGCCACCCCATGCCTCGCCGACACGCCAAGAAGCTCCGCCTCGTTTCCCTCTTCCTCCTCACCGAGCCACATGTTGCCTTAAGCCCCTGGACGCCACCAACACTGCCGTTCCCCTTGTCGGTCACCGTGGATCCTCGCCGTCGATTCGGGCGCTACCGGGCGTCCCCGACCTCGCCCTCGCGCTCGTTGGACTCGCTGTGAGCCTCTGCACCGAACCCTCCTCTCCCCGATGCCGATTTCTTCCTCTAACCGCGGGCTCTGTCGAGCCTGAGAGCTCATCGCCACCGGCCACGTGGTCGCCATGACTAGAGCCCACACACGTGGTGTCCGAGCACGCTGTAGTCCTCAGCGCGTTCCCAGGAACCCAGAGCACCTACCCACTCTTCCTCCCGTGCACCGTAGCGCCCTGTCCATCTTCACCGAACTTCGGCCGCCGCGCAAGTTGCCGCCGTCGACCTAGGCCACCGGAGCTGCTGCTGCGTGTACCACCCGACGCGGACGAGCCTCCTCGTCGCGTAGACGCACTTCGCCGCCCATATGGTCGCCGGAAAGCAAAACCCGAGCATCGCCGCCGTCTCTGGACGTCGCCGGCGGCTTAACTCCGGCCGTGCTGACGTGGCACCGTCATTAGTGGCTAATGACGGTACTAATGAACCCCCTAGTTACATTGACAGCCGGGCCCCACCGCATAATTAACCACAGGGTTATTTCCCTACTTAAGTTAAGCTAATGCTTTGACCCCGCCACGTCAGCTTTGACCGGGTCCCACATGTCAGCCTCTGTAGCTGACTATGTGTCACTGACTAGTGGGCCCTACTGGTCAGGTTTGACCTGGAGGCACCCAGTTGACCAGCTGACATCACAGTGATGCAATGCTGACGCAGTTAACATTTTCTGGATTTAAAATAATTCAAAAAATTGCAGAAAATATCCAAAACTTCAAAAATTAATAGTAATTCAAACGTAACTCCAAATCAGACAAATTATATATGAAAAATGATCAGAAAAATCTAATCTATCCATCTGTACTGTTTTCATGCATGTTTGAGCAAGTTAACCTCACTGTTTAGGATGAAACATGATTAGGACAAATTCAATAATAGATTTGGAGTTGGAATTTGATCTAGCTTTGAATTCCACCTCAATTAAAATGACTTTTTGTTGCATTACCCCAAATCACAGCATATTGCCATGTCATGATCATGCATCATACTGTGCATTGCATTGATTGCGTTCTTCTCTATTGCCGGTGCTTGTCCCCTCTCGGTAGGCGTATCCCGACGATGAGTTCGATGACACCGATGAAGAGCTATAACATCTTCAGAAGTGCCAGGCAAGCAAAACCCCCTTGTTCATTCTGATACAATCCCACTCTCTCGCTCCTGCTCTCCTTTACTACATTAGGACAACAATGATTCAACTGTTAGATGCTGCGGTAGTTGAACCCCTTTCCTTTGCATGACCTGTCATTACCACAGTAAATAGATGAAACCCACTAGCATGAGTAGGAGTTGTTTGAGCCCTGGTGTGCCTACTCATCCATGCTTGTTTGTCATGCCTGCTATTGCTTAGAGTTGAGTCAGGTCTGATTCATCGGGAATGAATTGGAATGATGAACATGTAGGAGTACATGGTGGGTTGTCTCATTGCAGCCGTCCTCAGGAACTGAGTTCTGTGTTTGTGATCCATGAATAGTTATTACCACACATTGGGTTCCGATAACTCGACCCCTCTCGACTTATTAATCAACTCGATCTCTGTCCAGGACTTGCAACTAGTTTTTGGTGTTTGTAGGTAGTGTTAGTAGTCTACCAAGTGGCACCCGGTACAGGTGGGCTTGGGACAGACTAGGCACAGTGGCACGGTGTACCAAGTGGCACCCGGATGGTGGGCTTGGGAACCCTGCACACATCATTTGGGGCCGTGAGTGACACCCCGGCCAGATCTCCTTGCGGATGGAACCTGAATAGGCGATAAACCTGGACTAGAGACTTGTTGGTTAGTCAGGTCGTGGCCGAATCCCTCACCGGGCTTCCGCTTGAAGGTTGACGAGATACACGACGTGTACATGGTGGTAAGTGGCGAGAGCGTGTGTGAAGAAGTACACCCCTGCAGGGTTATCATTATCTATTCAAATAGCCGGATTCCTCGGATATGGAAACTTGGACCCCTTGCATAGTTCATAGACAAGTGAAAGTGGATACTCTAAAACTCGCAAGATAAGCGTGAGTGCTATGGATGGCGTTCTCGTAGGGAGACAGGAGCGGATCCATAGTGGTGTATTGGTATGGTGAATATGTGGACTCGTGTGCGCCACCTCAAAAGAGTTGCTTGAAGTCGTAGTTCAGGTTAGCCACTGAGTCAAAGCTGGCTTGCTGCAGTTAAACTCCACCACCCCTTTGTCGATACTGATGCATACGTAGATAGTTCTGATGTAAGTCTTGCTGGGTACATTTGTACACACGTTTGCTTATTTTATGTTTTGCACAGAGACGTCGGTCTCGCTGGTAGTTCCATGTGGACTTCGACGTTTAGCTTGTTACCTCAGCTACGATCTTGTGCCCTCAGCAGGATCTGGTAGATAGTCAGGCTTCTCAGCCTTTTTCATTTGTAGAAGTCTATACTCAGACATGTTAAGCTTTTGCATGTGCTTTGACTTGTATGCTCTGAATGTTGGGTCATGAGACCCATGTTTGTATTATCTGGCTCTTCGAAGCCTAATGAATAAATACTTTGAGTCGTAGAGTTTTGTTGTGATGCCATGTTGTATTTACACATATCGAGCATATTGTGTGTATGATTGAAATGCTTGGTATGTGTGGGATCCGACAACCTAGTTGTTTATCCTTGGTAGCCTCTCTTATGGGGAAATGTAGTCTTGTGCTTCCATGAGCCATAGTAGTCCGCTACAGCCCGGTTCACCGGAGTCCTGCTAGCCCAGCACTACTGCTCCGGAACACTTGACTGGCCGGTATGTGATTCACTTCGTTCCTGTGTCTGTCCCTTCGGGGAAATGTCACGCGGTGACATCCGGAGTCCTACCTAGCCTGCTACAGCCCGGTTCACCGGTGTCCTGTTAGCCTAGTGCTACAGCCCGGATTCGCACGCTGCTGACCGACATGCTCGATGTTGATTCATGTATGCCTGTCCCCGTAAGTTCATGCCACTTTGCGTTCACGACTAGTCATGTTGGCCCGGGTTCTCTATCATATGGATGCTAGCGACACTATCATATACGTGAGCCAAAAGGCGCAAACGGTCCCGGGCCATGGTAAGGCGACACCCGTGGGAACACCGTGCGTGAGGCCACAAAGTGATATGAGGTGTTACCGGCTAGATCGATGTGACTTGGAATCGGGGTCCTAACACATTTTCAATTGGAATTACATTCTATATACATCATTTTTTATATATACTTTCAAAAGCACAACACCATTTATACATAAATATGGTTTACAAATGGCATGATCTCAGATTCATAAGGTTGTATCCATCAATTTGGATTTTCAAATATTTGAAACCACTTTATGTTGAAATCCAATGTATGCATTCCTCGCTAACTGTCTCCAATTAATGTGTGTTTCATGCGGGGTTTTTTACTTCTCAAACATGTATAATGTGTTTCACACACGCAACATATAGTGTAATCCCGTTTAGACATTAATTGCATATAAACCATGCATTGTTTGTAATTGAAGAATCTATGGATCACCAATATTGATAAACTATATAACATTACACGTGTGCCCAAATTCAAATGAATATGCATGTTTGATACACCAATTTGCATTATGATATTATCGATGTCGTGATCTCCAGTTTAAATATTTGAATCCCCTTTAATCTAGATATTCGTCTCATATAGCTATCACTCATGCTTATATAGGACTATCTCTTTGGACCTATACGCGTTCATCATCTCTCAGGTATCTCTTGTGCTACCTGTATGTCGACAATGATCTTTTATCTTCCTAACACACTGACGGTACTCTCTCCCACGACCTTCATCACTCTATCTCTCTCTAAGTATATCTCTCTCCCTGCTATGTGTCTCTAACTATGATTCTCCATGTGGAATCTCTTTCTCTCACACAAACACAAAACTTTGTCTCTCGGAGTCTCATTTCTCTCTACTATTCCCATGTGTGCCACTCGCACACCCCTCATACAGAGATGTCTTTCGCTCCTTAGATATGAGAACCTATGACTCTTCCTCATCAATATCTCTTTCTCACACACAAACACAAACTCTGTCTCCCAAGGTCTCATATTTCTCCATTGTTCTCTTGTATATCGCTCACACACACCCTCTCTCCCTAGAGATATCTTGCGTTCCCTCGTATGTCTCTCTAGCTATCACTCTCGTTGTGAAATATCTTTCTCTCTCGCAGACACACAACACTCCATCTCTCTAGATCTCATTTCTCTCTGATATATGTTTGTATGTGACTCACACGCACCCTCTCTCTATCTCTCTCACACCCACACACATAACCCAGCCTTCCGATCCACTCGACTCCTATCTCTAACGCACACTAGCTAGCATCTTTATCTTTCTATTTATCTGTTTCTCCATCAACCTTCTTTCTCGCCCTCACTCTTGATTCCTATCACGCACACTACATATATTTCTCTCTACATGCAGTCAAGTGCCCTCTCACACACATATATAAATTCACCCTTTGAACCACCCGACGGTCATCTCCAACACCCAAACTAGCGGATGTCCCTCTAGCTAGCATCACCATCTCTGTATCTATCTGTAGTTTCTCCGTCAACATTTCTTTCTCACACGGAGTCTTGCTTCCTATCACCCACACTATATATGTCTCTCCATACATATGCATTTATAGGTTGGTCTCTTTTGCACAATCGTTGCGCCTCACTCCCTCTGCTCGCCATAGATGCATGCTCTAGCCCACGCCACTATCTCTTAAAGACAAAAACACATGCTCAATTGTCGGGACTTCTTCCATGCATTCTCACATGCATGCATATTGTCATACTGATCCGTCTCTCCCATGTCGTTGATCTTATGACTTATGTCTTCTTTCTTTTATCTCGATCATGCGCGCGCACAAACACACACATCCCACGTATACATGTATACCTCTCACACATGCACGTTCAAGGTCTGTATGTCTCCATACGTATTTAATTACGCTCAATCCTAACGCCACATCGAATCGTTCTCCTCTTTTGTGCACATAACTTCCACCTAGATGGGTAAAACACACACTCACACTTAACAATCTCCTTCTAGCTACCCCCCCCCCCGCCTCTCACTCTTCCCCTATATCCCCGAAACCAATAAGACCATCCCTTAGTTTAATTCCCGCCTACATGCACCATCAATATATAGTGGTCTTGCTCGGTGTCTCTCGAACAAACACGTTCTCTCGAAGTCGACTCCTCTCATGCATATAGGTCCTAATGCGTTTTTCGAGGCTAAATTTGACCAAATGTTAGAGCAATAATATATGACATGCAACTTACACAAAGCATACCTTCAATTTTGTATGTCAAAGGAGCTTCCAATAATATAATTTGCATAGTATACATCTCATGTGCTATTAATCTTGTCAATAGTCAAAGGCTGTCTTGAAAAACACATTAGGCCCTATATAGATGGAAGGAGGGAGTAGGTCCCATGCAAAAAATGAGAATAAAATTCAAACATCTGGGCATCGTGGCTCGGTCGATAACATTGAGAAACTTGGTTTTAAAATCATGAAACTTGGCATGGTGTCATGTCATGGTAGTACCATGCCGTGGTAAAAAAAATTGGCCGAATAGGAACACATTTTGGTATAAGCTTCTTGCAAGTCGGAGCTTCTCTCAAGAAGGCTCGTGGTTCTGGGAGGGAATGTGTCACCTTTGTGTGCATAATTCAAATTTGAAATACAAGCACATGTTCCAGTGCACCAAAGTTGGTTGAAAAATCACATGTGTGTCCTCGGGTAAATTTCTAGGTTCCATGCAAGAAATGGGAATGAAATTCAAAATTCTGGGCGTCGTGGCTGGGTTGGAAACATTGAGAAACTTAGTTTTTTAATTCCTGTAAATCCAAAACACGCATGAAAATAATGAAACTTGGCTTGGTGCCATGACATGGCACCAACATGCTGTGGTAAATTTGCAGTCTGATTTGCGAAGGCGCACACATTAACAATCAACAAAGTCATTTTGGAAGAAGTGTTGTCACGTTACAATCGGAAACACAAGTATTATTGAAACCATGGGTGTTCTACTTACTAGTACCATTTACGTGCCGCCACGCGTCCCCTTTTTTATTAGCTAGGAGGCGACGTGCAGGGTAGCTATTTGAGTATGAGAGGCGTGCGATCAGACCCTTGCAAGTGCTTATCGGGAGGAGAGCCCTTTGACCTCCATCTGCCGTCCACCTCTCTCCCAAGGTCTCCATTAATGGTGCCCAAGCCTCTGTTTAATGGCGTGGCTATGTCTCACTCGACTGAGATTTAAGAGAGAAAAAAGAAAATCTGAAAGCATAGATCTTGATGTAAGATCCGACGGACCTACATAGCATCTACTGCGACTTATAGCAAGACTGATGAATATATAAGGATGATTAATTTTTTTGATTAAAGAAGGTCTTGCCCCTTCCGATTTTCATTACTGAAAACCACCACAATTCACAAGAAGTTCAGCACAACTCCAGCCTAACACGAAGGACTAAAAGCTACCAGATTGAAATCGCAACATCCCAAGAGGCCAACAAAGGCCAAACATCCATGCTAGAACCCAATATTTCACAACCGACGACACAATCCACATCCTAAACCGATTATTACATCAAAAGAAACCAGGAAACTAGTCTCTGCGGTGAGCAGCAATGAGCTCTTTCGTGTTGTAATGCCCTCGATGCGGCTATAGCTCCCACGTGTCGAGGCATGACTTAGAGGCATAACCGCATTGAAAGCAATGTCGCAAGTTAGGCAATCATCACAACATCCCATATAGATAATAAAAGGGGAGATACATAGTTGGCTTACACTCGCCATGTCAATCAAAGTATAAATAGCATTACAACATTCAAACACTCATGGCCCGACTACGGCACCAAAATAAAAGAACAACCCAACATGCGACACGATCCTGATCACCCCAACTGGGCACCACTACTGATGATCAGGGAAAGACACGTAGTATCGGCGTGAGTCCTCGTCGAACTCCCACTTGAGCTCAAGCGCGTCATCTAGAACGGAATCATCAGGCCCTGCATCTGGTTTGGAAGTAATCTTTGAGCCACATGGACTCAGCAATCTCGCACCCTCGCGATCAAGACTATATAAGCTTATAGGTAAGGCAAGGCAAATATGTGGAGCTGCAGCAAGCGACTAGCATATATGGTGGCTAACCTATTCGCAAAAGAGAGCGAGAAGAGGAGGCAAAGCACGCACGAATAACTAGGGGAAACCTGCGGCAAGCATTACTCCAACACCGTGTTCACTTCCAGGACTCCGCCGAGAAGAGACTATCATGGTAACTCACACAGTTGATTCATTTTAATTAAGTTAAGGTTCAAGTTATCTACAACCGGACATTAACAAATTCCCATCTGCCCATAACCGCAGGCACGGCTTTTGAAAGTTCAAATCCCTGCAGGGGAGTCCCAACTTAGCCCATGACAAGCTCTCATGGTCAACGAAGGAATAGACCTTCTCCCGAGACATTCCGATCAGACTCGGTATCCCGGTTCTACAAGACAACTCCGACAATGGTATAACAAGTCCAGCAACACCACCCGCTGTGCCGACAAATCCCGATAGGAGCTACACATATCTCGTTCTCAGGGCACACCAGATAAGCTAAGCATACGGGAGCCAACGTAACCCAAGTTGCCAAGGGACGGCCCCGCACGGTGCTCTAGGTTGGACCAACGCTCAGAGGAGCACTGGCCCGGGGTTTAAAATAAGATGACCCTTGAGTCCGCGAAACCCAAGGGAAAAGGCTAGGTGGCAAATGGTAAAACCAAGGTTGGGCATTGCTGGAGGAGTTTTATTCAAGGCGGACTGTCAAGGGGTTCCCATTATAACCCAACCGCGTAAGGAACGCAAAATCCGGGAACATAACACCGATATGACGGAAACTAGGGCGGCAAGAGTGGAACAAAACACTTGGTGAAGGCCGAGCCTTCCACCCTTTACCAAGTATATAGATGCATTAAGATAACAAGATAATATAATGATATCCCAACAAGTAAATAATGTTCCAACAAGGAACGGTCTCCAATCTTCACCTGCAACTAGCAACGCTATAAGAGGGGCTGAGCAAAGCGGTAACATAGCCAATCAACAGTTTGCTAGGACATGGTGGGTTAGAGGTTTGACATGGCAATTTGGGAGGCATGATAAGCAAGTGGTAGGCATCGTAGCATAGGCATGGCAAAAGAGCGAGCATCTAGCAAAGCAAAGATAGTAGTGATTTCGAGGGTATGATCATCTTGCCTGCAAAGTTGTCAGAGTTGACTGGATCGTCAAAAGCAAACTCAACGGGCTCCTCGTTAGCGAACTCATCTCCCGGCTCTACCCAAACAAGACAAACAAGCAACAAGGACACAATCAACCACGTGCAAAGCTCAAACAACATGACGCAAAGATGGTATGCTATGCGGGATGTAGTATGCGATGCATATGCAAGATTTGACAAGGAATGCATGAACCTGGCCTCAACTTGGAAATACAAGTGTTCCACTGGAAAGATGAGATGAAATCGCTTGAAAACGATATAAAGAATGCTGGAATCGGAGTTACGGTTAGGAAATGGCAAGCAATTCAAATATGACCACGTTCTGCGATTTACAGCAAGTAGCCATCTAAATGCAACAAGATGAACATGCTAGAGCACCCAAACATGGCATCAAAATACATGGCAGGGATCCATTCATGATGCTTAACAAAAGACTGGCATTGTGCTACGGCCAATTCATCCATTAACAGGTCCAAACAAGCATGGTAAAAATGCATTTGGTAACCAGATTTCAGACTTAGTGAAATTAACACTTGTCTGGAATTTCAGATCAGATAGCACTCTTTGGAGCATGAAAACAATATGCTACAGGATCTGAACATGGCAAAGTAAAGCATGTCATGGAGCTACTCAACGAGCTTAACAAAAATCCCTTAGTGACCTTGAGCCAAAAGGGAGCAGAAAATACATTTGCAAGCATGTGAACATGGCAAAAACATAATCAGTTCTCAGACTTTGTGAAAACTGGAGCATGCTGAAACAGATATCAAGTAGGCATGTTTACGAGCTCGATGCACTCACTACAGGGTAAGTCATGACAAACTAAGCATGCACCCATCAAGAATACACAAAATACAAGCTATACATGGCAAGAACAATAACATAGCATGCACGGATCAACTACAACATCCTCGGCAAAATTGCTAACAAGTAGACAATCTGCCGAGATTCACAAAATGACAAAAGTAGAGCTCGATTGACTCAAGCTAGGGTGCTCCATAATTGCAAACAAAGACATGGATGGATAGAGCACTACAATATTAACAAAACACCTTTACTGATCATCCTCAAAAGAGGTACGGATCACTAGGAAACAACATGAACATATGGCATAATGAGATAAACAGTCCAAGGACTTAGTGGAAATGCTGTCCCTGAAATCAGCATTAACGAATGCTCCACTTTGCAAGCTTGTGCTAGTCACCACACACATCACAAAAATACATGGGTTGCACCTATGGATAGATGGAAAAACATGTAACAAAACTCATGAAGAGCTCAGGGGCATATCATGCCCACAATAATCATGGCAAAAATGACAAATATCTAACTGGAGGAGCAGATCTGACAATTATCTCAAATAGCACTCTTCTAACAGCATTTCGGGCATCAAGATGAACTCAAATGAAAATGATGCAATGATATGAAATGATGTGCTCTCTGAGATGAACATTTTGATATGCTATATGCCCAAAATGGAGCTACGGATGCAAAGTTACGATGCGATGAACATAGCCAAAATATTAGGGTTTCGGGCAAAAAGTCAACCCGATCCAAAATTTCAGATCTAGATCCGGCCGGCGCGGTTAACGAGGTTCGCTGGAAAATCATCGGGAAAGCGGGAGCCGAGGTCGCCGGACTTGTTCCTGTGGCCGAGGATGGAGGAGGACGGCGCGCGGCGACGAGGAGGCGGCGGCGTGGGCGCGGAAGCCGGAGCGTCGTCGGCGCGGCTGCCGAAGTGCGGATCCGGCGGCGACCGGCAATGGCGGGCGGCGGCGCCGGCCGGGTGAGGCGGCTCGGCCGCAGGGAAGACGCGACGCGGGGCTCGGGGGCTCGGGGCCCGGTCGGGCGGAGGAGAGGGCCGGCCTCGGGCCCTCGCGGGCCGGCGGCTGCGGGCGGCGAAGCAGTCCCCTCGGGGACACGTGGCAGCTGCTGGTAGGTCGGCGGCGGCGGGCGGACGCGTCCGGCGCCGTCCGGACGTGTCCGGTGGCATCGGAGACGTTTTTTTAGGGTTTGGAAGGGGAGATCCGGAATTTGGAGGAGGGGTCTATATATAGAGGTAGAGGGAGCTAGGAGTGTCCAAATGAGGTGCGGTTTTCGGCCACGCGATCGTGATCGAACGCTCTAGATGATGGAGAGGGTTTTGGTGGGTTTTGGGCCAACTTGGAGGGGTGTTGGGATGCAACACACACGAGGCCTTTTCGGTCCCTCGGTTAACCGTTGGGGGCATCAAACGAAGTCCAAATGGTACGAAACTTGACACGCGATCTACCGGTTGTAAACCAAGGGCGCTTGGCAAGTATCGGTCCAATCCAGAAGTGTTTAGTCCCCACACACAAAAGAAAGGTAGAAATGACCACCGGAGGAGAAGGGAGCGCCGTAATGCAAAACGGACAACGGGGAAAATGCTCAGATGCATGAGACGAACACGTATGCAAATGCAATGCACATGATGACATGATATGAGATGCATGACAACGATAACAACACACGGAGACAAGAACCTGAACCCGAGAAAATAAAATAACTTAAGGCTGGAAACGGCAAGAGTTGGAGTACATATTGGGTAAATCACATCCGGGGTGTTACAACACTCCACCACTACGAAAGGATCTCGTCCCGAGATCTAGGACTGAAAGAATGCCGGGTATTCAGAATGGAGGTGATCCTCGCCTTCCCAGGTAGCTCCACGGTCGGAATGGTGTGACCACTTGACTTTGAGTAATTTGATTGACTTGTTGCGAGTCTTGCGTTCAGTCTCTTCAAGAATAGCAACGGGGTGCTCATGATAAGAGAGATCTTCTTGGAGCTCAATGTCCTCGAAGTTGATGGTGCGGTTAGGAGTCTTGAAGCACTTTCGGAGTTGAGAGACATGGAACACGTCATGCACATTTGCAAAGTTTGAAGGAAGCTCGAGTTGATAGGCGAGATCGCCTCTCTTGCTGACAATCTTGAAAGGTCCCACGTATCTAGGGGCAAGCTTCCCTTTGGTACCGAAGCGACGAGTACCTTTCATAGGAGAGACGCGGAGGTAAACATGATCTCCGATATCGAAAGCCAATTCACGGTGCTTACTATCATAGTAGCTCTTCTGGCAGGATTGGGCTGCTTTGAGGTTATCTCGAATGACTTTGCACATTTCCTCTGCCTCTGTGATTAAGTCATTACCCAAAAACTGACGTTCACCGGTTTCAGACCAGTTGAGAGGGGTACGACACTTCCTGCCATACAGAATTTCAAATGGGGCCTTGCCCGAACTTGCTTGAAAACTGTTGTTGTAGGAGAATTCAGCATATGGAAGACAATCCTCCCACTTCATGCCGAAGGAGATCACACAAGCCCTGAGAATATCTTCAAGAATCTGATTGACACACTCGACTTGACCGCTAGTTTGAGGATGGAAAGCTATGCTGAAGCAGATGTTGGTGCCCATGGCCTTCTGAAAAGAATCCCAAAACTTGGAGGTAAAGATGCTGCCACGGTCTGAAGATATCACTTCAGGAATACCGTGCAGAGAGACAATTCGAGAGGTATAGAGTTCCGCCAATTGAGCTGCAGTGATTGACTCTTTGATAGGCAGAAAGTGAGCCACTTTAGTGAGTTTGTCGATGACAACGAATATAACATCATTGCCACGCTTGGACTTTGGAAACCCAGTCACAAAGTCCATTTCAAAGTGGTCAAACTTCCATTCTGGAATGGCAAGAGGTTGGAGGAGACCAGCTGGCCTTTGGTGTTCTGCCTTCACCCTTCTGCAGACATCACATTCATTCACGAACTGAGCAATCTCGCGCTTCATTTGAGTCCACCAATAAGCCTGCTTGAGGTCCTGATACATCTTTGTGCTCCCAGGGTGGATGGAGAGGAGAGAATTGTGAGCCTCATTCATGATCACTTTACGGAGGTCACCTTTGGGCGCAACAATACGATCCTCGAAGAAGAGAGTATCCTTGTCATCAAGGTGGTAGCACTTGTACTTGGGTTGACTCTTG
The DNA here is from genome assembly GCF_003073215.2 of Triticum urartu. Lineage (NCBI taxonomy): Eukaryota > Viridiplantae > Streptophyta > Magnoliopsida > Poales > Poaceae > Triticum > Triticum urartu. The sequence continues at coordinate 427,584,384 of NC_053025.1, forward strand.
GCAATCCCAATCTTCACCTTTTTCACCATAGCATCGAGAAGCTGAGCTTGGCGAATCTGGTCTTCCAAAGTAGGAGAGACTTGAAGGTTGGTGAGGAAACCTTGAGGAACAGCTTGCAGATTGAGTTTGCGGAAAGCTTCACAAAGCTCGGGTTGATAAGGCTTGAGAATCAGACTGTTCCAATAAGCCTTCCTGCTCAATGCATCAACAATCACATTGGCCTTGCCTGGAGTATACTCGATACTCGGATTATACTCTTGAATCATTTCGACCCATCGAGTTTGCCTGAGGTTGAGGTTAGGCTGAGTGAAGATGTACTTGAGACTCTTGTGGTCAGTGAAAATGTCCACTTTTCTTCCCAATAAGAGATGTCTCCAAGTCAAAAGAGCATGCACTACTGCCGCCAACTCGAGATCATGAGTGGGGTAGTTCTTCTCGTTGGGCTTCAACTGGCGAGAGGTATAAGCCACAACTTTTTTCTCTTGCATCAACACTGTGCCAAGACCTTGGAGAGAGGCATCACAAAAGACCTCGTACGGCTTGGATTCATCAGGCGGAGTCAGAACTGGAGCAGTGACCAATTTCTCTTTCAAAGTGTTGAAAGCAATGTCACACTCCGGAGACCAAACGTACTTGACGTGCTTCTGGAGAAGATTTGAGAGAGGCTTCGCGATCTTAGAAAAGTTTTTAACGAATCTTCAACAGTAGCTTGCGAGACCGAGGAAGCTACGGAGTTGCTTCACGTTCTGAGGTGGTTCCCAATTCACAATTGCAGACACCTTCTCAGGATTCACCGCAATGCCCTTGGCAGAGAACCTCATCGAGCCAAAATTCGCACTTGGAGAACTTGGCGTAGAACTTGTGTTCCCTCAGCTTATCGAGTACCAAACGCAAGTGCTTGGCATGATCTTCCTTGTTCTTTGAAAAGACCAGAATGTCGTCGAGAAAGACCAAAACGAAGTCATTGGTGTTGGCGTTGAAGATGAAGTTCATCATGCGAGAGAACGTCGGAGGAGCGTTGACGAGGCCAAAAGACATGATAGTGTATTCATATGAACCAAAGCTTGTCCTGAAAGCCGTCTTGGGAATATCTTGCTCACGGATTCGAATCTGATGATAACCCATACGGAGATCAAGCTTGGAGAATACTTGGGCACCTTTGAGTTGTTCGAACAGCTCATTGATGTTGGGAAGTGGGTATTTGTTCTTGATAGTCTTCTTGTTCAATGGACGGTAATCAACACAAAGTCGGCCCGTTCCATCCTTCTTCTTCACAAAAAGAACACCACAACCCCACGGAGAAGAACTAGGCCGGATGAGACCCATTCTCTCTTGAACATCGAGTTGCTTCTTCAGCTCCTTCAACTCTTCAGGTCCGAGCTTGTAAGGACGCTTTCACACCGGTTCCGTGCCGGGCTCAAGATCAATGACGAATTCAACTGGCCGGTGCGGAGGCATTCCTGGAAGCTCTTCTGGAAAGATGTCTTGATATCCGCAAACGACTGGAATTTGCGAGATGGCATCCAGTTCACCCTTCTCATTAAGAGAGAACAAACGGATGGTATCGTCATTAGCGGCAAAGACAATTACATCCTCAGACGAATGAGTCAATTGAATCTGCCTGGCTGCACAATCAAGCTGAGCCTTGTGCTTAGAAAGCCAATCCATCCCGAGAATAAGATCAATATCCGAGTTACCAAGAACCATTGGAGAAGCCAGAAACTTGAAATCACCCATCATGATAGAAACATCCGGGACTATTGAAGTAGCCCTCATAGACTTAGCCAGAGAAACCACTCCCATAGGTTTACCCAACATTTGCGAAACGAAGTCATGCTTGGAAACAAATGATCTTGACATGAAACAATGCGATGCACCAGTGTCAAAAGAACTTTTGCGGGAAAAGAGTTAACTGGAAAGTTACCCATGATGACATCTGACGAGTCCTCTGCCTGAGCTGCATTCAGCAAGTTGACCTTGGTGTGCTTGGGGTTAAGCTTGACCACAACTGTACTTGCCGATCTCACAGGAGGAGGAGGAGGGAGACGCCTCTGATTGAAGCATTTGTTGGCATAGTGACCCTTCTGTTGGCACTTGTTGCACGTGACCTCTGAAAGCAGACGGTGATACGGAGCACTCGATCTTGGAGCTTGAGATGAAGTCTTGTTCTGAAAGCCAGGGTTGGGTGGGTGGGAAGATCCACTGCCACCTTTGCTCTTCTGATACGACTGACGGAACGGAGGAGGAGGAAGCCAATACTTCTACTGCTTGGCCACTTGAGTAGAGGAAGGAGTAGCATCTCTGACTCGCTTCTTGGAAGCATCACACCTTAGTTGAGCGGCCTCTTGCTTCATTGCCATGTTGTAGAACTCAACGTATCTCAAGGGCTCAAAGAGAACAAGTGCTAGCTGAATTTCTTCCTTGAGACCACCCCTGAACTGGTATATCATGCTCTTCTCGTCGGGGACGTCCTGCTTAGCAAAGCGGGCGAGCTTCTAAAACAACTTGTTGTAGTCATAGACAGACAAAGAGCCTTGCTTCAGGTTGCGGAATTCCTCACGCTTGCTTTCAACGACGCTCTGAGGAATATGATGAGCTTTGAAGTCTTGACGGAATTCATCCCAGGTAATCGCACGGCCTCCTCTGGAATCCTTGTACCGCTGGAACCATTCTGCATCTTGGTCTTTGAGTTGGAAGGAAGCGAACTTGACGAAGTCCTCAGGCCTGACGTTACTGCACTCGAAATGCTTGCATAGATCCACAAGCCAATCATCAGCATCAGTTGCCTCAACACAATTGCTGAAAGTCTTTGGCCCGTTAGCAAGGAACTGGTTTAGTGTACCAAAGTGATTCTGATTGTTGCCTTGGTTGCCTTGGTTCGCTTGATTGCGCTCTTGAAGAATTTGCATGATCAACTGTGTGTTTGCATTGGTTGCGGCCATCACAGCTTGCCATGCCTCCGGAGGAGGAGGAGGTGGTGGCAGATCCTGATTCTGATTCTGATTGGTGCTCTTAGCGGGAGCCATCCTGAAGAGGTTGACCACCGTTAGCACATTGACAGATAAAATGAAGCTGGATCCAACGGAATGAAAATTGCAACATAAAGTCTTCACATCCGAACATAAGAACGAATGCATTCCTCTTGAAATGGTCACATATCCATAAATTGAGAAGCCACTTAGAATTTAGGTAGAGAAATAAATCAACAAGGTACGGATCAAGAACGAATACTCGGTAAGAAATCCCAATCTCAAACCAAATATCCATGGAAGAAGAACTAGAGCTACAAGAATTCCCACCTATGAAACTCCCGAATCTTTCCGGTTATGCAATCAGGTGTTGGGGATACAGGGGAAGCATAATATCTCACCCAAATCTAGCAAATCCTACATCCAGCTGTATCCATCCTTTAACACATAACCGAGAAAACTTCAGAAACCATCTACCTCAACCTTCGAAAAGCATCCGTTATACAAGTTATGGCGATACTCCCGAACTCCCGCCCCAGTACTGGGTGGCGTCGAGGTTATCTCACCAATGAATTGCATAAAAGAGATTTTCGATGTCGGCATACGAAACTCAGGTATTCCAGAATTGCAACGATAAAATTGTGACGACAACACCTCGGAGCTCAACTCCCCGGGACACTGCCACAACCCCTAAAGACAGGAGGCACCAAGAACAATGTTCTCGTCACAAAACCATCGGAATGATTCCAAGATACCCGCGTGATCCTAATTTTTTTTTGTGAAATTTGAGAAGAGAAGAGTAAAAACTCTATGTCGGGATGCCTTACCAGAGCGATGAGGAGACTGGGAAGTAAAAAGAATTCCTAAACTCTCCGATATATAATTCCTAAATGACTCAAAACATTTTTCTAGACACAACTCGGCCGCTAAAAACGATCAAGCAATGGGGCTCCTAAGGTCGGGGAAGGCTCTGATTAACAACTTGTAATGCCCTCGATGCGGCTATAGCTCCCACGTGTCGAGGCACGACTTAGAGGCATAACCGCATTGAAAGCAATGTCGCCACTTAGGCAATCATCACAACATCCCATATAGATAATAAAAGGGGAGATACATAGTTGGCTTACACTCGCCACGTCAATCAAAGTACATAAATAGCATTACAACATTCAAACACTCATGGCCCAACTACGGCGCCAAAATAAAAGAACAACCCAACATGCGACATGGTCCCGATCACCCCAACTGGGCACCACTACTGATCATCAGGGAAAGACACGTAGTATCGGCGTGAGTCCTTGTCGAACTCCCACTTGAGCTCAAGCGCGTCATCTGAAACGGAATCATCAGGCCCTGCATCTGGTTTGGAAGTAATCTGTGAGCGACATGGACTCAGCAATCTCGCACCCTCACGATCAAGACTATATAAGCTTATAGGTAAGGCAAGGTAAATATGTGGAGCTGCAGCAAGCGACTAGCATATATGGTGGCTAACCTGTTCGCAAAAGAGAGCGAGAAGAGGAGGCAAAGGGCGCACGAATAACTAGGGGCAACCTGCAGCAAGCATTACTCCAACACCGTGTTCACTTCCCGGACTCCGCCGAGAAGAGACTATCACGGTAACTCACACAGTTGATTCATTTTAATTAAGTTAAGGTTCAAGTTATCTACAACCGGACATTAACAAATTCCCATCTGCCCATAACCGCGGGCACGGCTTTCAAAAGTTCAAATCCCTGCAGGGGAGTCCCAACTTAGCCCATGACAAGCTCTCACGGTCAATGAAGGAATAGACCTTCTCTCGAGACATTCCGATTAGACTCGATATCCCGGTTCTACAAGACAACTCCGACAATGGTAAAACAAGTCCAGCAACACCACCCGCTGTGCCGAATCCCGATAGGAGCTGCACATATCTTGTTCTCAGGGCACACTGGATAAGCTAAGCGTACGGGAGCCAACGTAACCCAAGTTGCCAAGGGACGGCCCCGCACGGTGCTCTAGGTTGGACCAACGCTCAGAGGAGCACTGGCCCGGGGGTTTAAAATAAGATGACCCTTGAGTCCGCGAAACCCAAGGGAAAAGGCTAGGTGGCAAATGGTAAAACCAAGGTTGGGCATTGTTGGAGGAGTTTTATTCAAGGCAGACTGTCAAGGGGTTCCCATTATAACCCAACCGCGTAAGGAACGCAAAATCCGGGAACATAACACTGATATGACGGAAACTAGGGCGGCAAGAGTGGAACAAAACACTAGGCGAGAGGCTGAGCCTTCCACCCTTTACCAAGTATATAGATGCATTAAGATAACAAGATAATATAATGATATCCCAACAAGTAAATAATGTTCCAACAAGGAACGGTCTCCAATCTTCACCTGCAACTAGCAACACTATAAGAGGGGCTGAGCAAAGCGGTAACATAGCCAATCAATGGTTTGCTAGGACATAGTGGGTTAGAGGTTTGACATGGCAATTTGGGAGGCATGATAAGCAAGTGGTAGGCATCGTAGCATAGGCATGGCAAAAGAGCGAGCATCTAGCAAAGCAAAGATAGTAGTGATTTCGAGGGTATGATCATCTTGCCTGCAAAGTTGTCAGAGTTGACTAGATCCTCGAAAGCAAACTCAACGGGCTCCTCATTAGCGAACTCGTCTCCCGGCTCTACCCAAACAAGACAAACAAGCAACAAAGACACAATCAACCACGTGCAAAGCTCAAACAACATGATGCAAAGATGGTATGCTATGCGGGATGCAATATGCGATGCATATGCAAGATCTGACAAGGAAAATGCATGAACCTGGCCTAAACTTGGAAATCCAAGTGTTCCACTGGAAAGATGAGATGAAATCGCTTGAAAATGATATAAAGAATGCCGGAATCGGAGTTACGGTTAGGAAATAGCAAGCAATTCAAATATGACCACGTTCTGCGATTTACAGCAAGTAGCCATCTAAATGCAACAAGATGAACATGCTACAGCACCCAAACATGGCATCAAAATACATGGCAGGGATCCATTCATGGTGCTTAACAAAAGACTGGCACTGTGCTACGGCCAATTCATCCATTAACAGGTCCAAACAAGCATGGCAAAAATGCATTTGGTAACCAGATTTCAGACTTAGTGAAATTAACACTTGTCTGGAATTTCAGATCAGATAGCACTCTTTGGAGCATGAAAACAATATGCTACAGGATCTGAACATGGCAAAGTAAAGCATGTCATGGAGCTACTCAACGAGCTTAACAAAAATCCCTTAGTGACCTTGAGCCAAAAGGGAGCAGAAAATACATTTGCAAGCATGTGAACATGGCAAAAACATAATCAGTTCTCAGACTTAGTGAAAAGTGGAGCATGCTGAAACAGATATAGAGTAGGCATGTTTACGAGCTCGATGCACTCCCTACAGGGCAAGTCATGACAAACTAAGCATGCACCCATAAAAATACACAAAATACAAGCTATACATGGCAAGAACAATAACATAGCATGCACGGATCAACTACAACATCCTCGGCAAAATTGCTAACAAGTAGACAAACTGCCGAGATTCACGAAATGACAAAAGTAGAGCTCGATTGACTCAAGCTAGGGTGCTCCATAATTGCAAACAAAGACATGGATGGATATAGCACTACAAGATTAACAAAACATCCTTAATGATCATCCTCAAAAGAGGCACGAAACACTAGGAAACAACATGAACATATGGCATAATGAGATAAACAGTCCAAGGACTTAGTGGAAATGCTAAGTCCCTGAAATCAACATTAACGAATGCTCCACTTTGCAAGCTTGTGCTAGTCACCATACACATCACAAAAATACATGGGTTGCACCTCTCGATAGATGGCAAAACATATAACAAAACTCGTGAAGAGCTCAGGGGCATATCATGCCCACAATAATCATGGCAAAAATGACAAATATCTAATTGGAGCAGCAGATTTGACAATTATCTCAAATAGCACTCTTCTAATAGCATTTCGGGCATCAAGATGAACTCAAATGAAAATGATGCAGTGAGATGAAATGATGTGCTCTCTGAGATGAACATTTTGATATGCTATATGCCCAAAACGGAGCTACGGATGCAAAGTTACGATGTGATGAACATAGCCAAAATATTAGGGTTTCAGCAAAAAGTCAACCCGATCCAAAATTTCAGATCTAGATCTGGCCGGCGCGGTTAACGAGGTTCGCTAGAAAATCGTCGTGGAAGCGGGAGCCGAGGTCGCCAGACTTGTTCCTGTGGCCGAGGATGGAGGAGGACGGCGCGCGGCGACGAGGAGGCGGCGACGTGGGCGCGGAAGCCGGAGCGGCGTCGGCGCGGCTGCCGGAGTGCGGATCCGGCGGCGACCGGCAATGGCGGGCGGCGGCGCCGGCCGGGTGAGGCGGCTCGTCCGCGGGGAAGACGCGACGCGGGGCGAGGGGGCTCGGGGCCCGGTCGGGCGGAGGAGAGGGCCGGCCTCGGGCCCTCGTGGGCCGGCGGCTGCGGGTGGCGAAGCGGTCCCCTCGGGGACACATGGCAGCTGCTGGTAGGTCGGCGGCGGCGGGCGGACACGTCCGGCGCCGTCCGGACGTGTCCGGTGGCGGCGGAGATGTTTTTTTTAGGGTTTGGAAGGGGAGATCCGGAATTTGGAGGAGGGGGTCTATATATACAGGTAGAGGGAGCTAGGAGTGTCCAAATGAGGTGCGGTTTTCGGCCACGCGATCGTAATCGAACGCTCTAGATGATGGAGATGGTTTTGGTGGGTTTTGGGCCAACTTGGAGGGGTGTTGGGCTGCAACACACACGAGGCCTTTTCGGTCCCTCGGTTAACCGTTAGAGCATCAAACGAAGTCCAAATGGTACGAAACTTGACAGGCGGTCTACCGGTAGTAAACCAAGGCCGCTTGGCAAGTCTCGGTCCAATCCGGAAGTGTTTAATCCCCACACATGAAAGAAAGGTAGAAATGACCACCGGAGGAGAACGGAGCGCCGGAATGCAAAACGGACAACGGGGAAAATGCCCGGATGCATGAGACGAACACGTATTCAAATGCAATGCACATGATGACATGATATGAGATGCATGACAATGATAACAACACACGGAGACAAGAACCCGAACCCGAGAAAATAAAATAACTTAACGCCGGAAACGGCAAGAGTTGGAGTACATATTGGGTAAATCACATCCGGGGTGTTACACGTGTCCTCAAGACGCTGCTTGAGAACATCCACGGATTCCTCCACCAGCCTTTGGCGCTCGTTGTGGAGCATGTCATTCGCGTCCATAAGTTTCTTCAACAAGGCACTAGTCTCCTCCTACAGGTGTGCACTTCGGACGATCTTCTCCCTCAGCAGGTCGCGCTCGGCCCGGAGCCTCTCATTGCCCTCCCTTAGTTGTCGGATGACGCCGGTAGCCTGTTCAAACGAGGCTATCATGTCGTCCAGCAACCTCGCCGAGGGGGAGATCTGATCCGTCTGGCTATGGATGATCGCATGCATGCGCCTCTAACAGTCGTCGCGTGCCCGCGAGAAATTTTCCCAGGCCGCCGCGGCGCGGCGGGACATCTCTACTGCATTTGTGGTGCGGCGGGACATCTTTGCTGCTTCCGCAGCGCGGCCGGACCAGTCTACTGCATCGACGGTGTGGCGGGACCTCCGTGCTGCTTCAGCGGCATGGCGGGACCTCTGTGCTGCTACTTCCGCACGGCGGGACATGTCGGCTGCTCTTGCAGCGAGGCGGGACATCTCTCGTGCTTCCGCTTCCATGCTCGCCTCTCCCTGGTGGCAATCTCTCGACCCAGAACTCACGCTGGCCATGGCAGATGCAAGGGAAGGATGCTGAATGACTTGTTTGTTTTTTTGGATGAGGAGTTGAGGAGGAATGTGCAGTCATCTTGGCATACTAGTATTTATAACCGAGTACTAATACGCTCCTAAGTGGGAAACCGTTTAGGTTGTGATCGGTGTGAACAGGTTTGCAATTCAATATAGCGTGGAGTAATTTGGAATGTGACGAGACGCAAGCTCAAAATTTATTGACGGTTCTAGTTTCGAAGTGCGGCACTATTCCCGGATGGAGTACTTCTTTTTCTACTCCCTCCTTTCCAGTTTTATAGGGCTTATCTCAAAATTTTAGTTTTTCCATTTTATAAGGCTCAATTTGGTTGTCTCCAACACATGTTCAGATTCCAAGGTGCATTAAATCATTGCATGCAAGTATTAAGAGAAAATTGACCAATGCATGTACTTTATGCATGCATGCATTGCAATTAATGCATTAAACCTATCTCTCGGGACTTCTCGCATGAACCATCGTGCCACCCACAAAAACTTGTACTCCGAGTTTAGTAGTACGTCATACAGGAAGAGAAGAGGTGCACGCACACACTCGTCCTCTCACACACGCGTCTATTTTTTTCTCGAAAAGGAGGATGATGACCCCGGCCTCTGCATCTAGGAGTCACACACGCAAATTATTGAAATATATCGAGTGCAGTGCTTTGATGTGTCGCGTCAACTCATACATCAACGAGAAGTTTGATTATCCTCTCCCTCGCGGACTTAACTGCACATGCCTTTGGCTGTATGAGAGATTGGCCACACACCTGTAGGGCCCACCTATCATACACGCAAAGGCAGGAGCGTCCCTCCCTCACCCATGAGCGTGGTGGCTGGCAAGACTAGGAGAAGCTTTCGCTACACGCTCTCCCTCCCGCATGCGGTGGACATGCAGCAGTTCAATCGGTGTCAGATGGCCAGAAGGGTACTGTAGTACTCCTCCAGTGCAGTAGTATTCCATCATTGTTCGACTTCCGGAAGAGGCGAAGAGCCAAGCGCAGCCCGGATGCTCGTGTGGCAGTTTCATGTGTATAGTAGTCTAGGATACCGTGTACCGTGCCTGTAAGCTTAAAATTGTTGGGGTTGGCTCCATGCTATGTGGTCGCCTCGAAGTTTTTAAAAAAAAATTAAAATAGTCTTCTGGCCCTACCCAAAAACTGCCGCGTGTACTGCCCGGGAAAAGCCCCGCCCTCTACTTTTAACTACGCGAAAACAGTTCGAGCTTGTTCGTTCTATATAAATACAGTACTTACTGTATGTTTATTCGCCCGTGGGGTTGTTCAATGAATGGAGGGGCGGGGAGCACAAGTGAACAATACTGTAGTACTACTAGTAGTAAGTAGGAGTCGTACAGTAGTCACCTTAAATAGAGAGTTTCTTTTCTTTAATGCCACGTACACAAATTGAGACGCTTGTTGTGGAGAGAAAAAAGATAATCACTCCACTATATATAGACGCAGGGGCCTGAGCACTTGCTTTACTAGGGTTGCTCTCTTCATTCTCTCATCCTCTCCAGATATAAACAAGACAGCGGTAGCGACATTTTCTCTCTGCTCACCACTGGTCACAGATCCGGTCGGATCCCTTCGGCCGGTGTGTGTAGAGGACTAAAAGGTGCATCGTTCATGTGGTCATCACCGCCGAGGGAGGAAACCCACAGCTGTCGGAGGGGCCCGATCCTCTGCCCGTGTCGTTCTCTCCAACACATGGCCGGCTCGGGAGGTCCTCCGACCCTTCTTCCTCCATGTCGTATTGTCCGCAGATCCGACCTGCCACCGCCGACATCCCGGCGACCCTCAGGTATAAGTTCTTCGAAAGCGGCCTTGCTCTACTGCCCCAGCTCCCCACGTGTCTGCATGTGCATATTTTTCTACTCCCATCAGCTCTTCCAAAGCCACCTAAAATTTTAGTATTATTAGAGGTAAAGCTACTTCATGCATTCGAATCTAGGGCTTTGTTCAAACAACGAAGAAAGGGGGGAAAGTTGTAGCATGAATCTAGGACTTGATTCAAAGAGGAAATAATATGGTGAAAGTAGTAGAGACCGGATACCCAACTGGTCTCTTGGTTAAAAAGGGAAATAATGGGAAAACGCAGTACAAACTGGATAAGGAACAGATCTATTATTGGTTGAAAAAGGGATAGAAAGTGGCGGTTGGTGGACAAGTCAATAGAGTATGTCCAGGATTAGATTTGCTGCCATCACATAGTAAAAGGTCTCTAGGATTAGATTTGCTGCCCTCACATAGTAAAAGGTCTCCAGGATTAGATTTGCTGCCCTCACATAGTAAAAGGTCTCCAGGATTAGATTTGCTTCCCTCACACAGTACAATGGCACTCCTGTTGTTTTCCCTAGTATGATAAGTAAGTTGCTCCTTTATGCTGCTGAGTGTCCTAGTGTCCCCACGGTCCCATACCCTTAAACCAACTCTTTAGCTGCTGTTGATTTACTGTGTCTGGTAAACAAGCAATGCCACCATTAAAGTAATCCCATATTTGAGGAATCTCATTGTTGATCGTAATGCTTCTGGTAACATGAAGCATCGCTGATGTTTTAAAATTTCTATTGTCCTTGCGTGATTGCCATGAACATAATTAAGATGCTTCTTTTCATTTTGTATATGTCTCGTATATTCTTATTGACCAACAACTGTTTACTTTCTATCTTTTTGTGAAGATAGGGATATCCATTTCACCTTGTTGCTATTGTGACCTTTTGGTAAACTGCAGAAAACACTTTTTTGGAATGAGTGTCTTGTGCAGTTCAACTAAAATGTCACGTGGGCAACATCTCTCAATTTTGGTGGATCTGCACAAAATGGTGATTGGAGTTTCCAAAATCTCCGTCAAGATCTGCTAGTAATCTCATGCAACATTTTATTAGCCTTTGCAAGATGGAGCCGTCACTGTCACCACAATGGCACTTTATTTTAGTGGAACTGCACAAAAGGATAAGAAAATTATAGTTGCACCTTACATGAGCCGGACAGCCAACCTTAATGTTCCTTAATTTTAGTGAAACTACTAAAGAAGAACCTGCGAGCTCACAAGAGCAAGTACTTCTTGCTAGCTGAATGATGCAATCTTTGCTTCATTTCAGGTGAACTGCAGAAAAAGGCGCATGAATTGAATCATGGAACTCCAGGAAGACCTCATCCAAGTAGAGCTGGAGGTTGAGTTCAAGGAGGCCGTTATTAAAGCGAAATCATGCTCTCCTCTCTCCTTGTTTGTGCTGTGCAAACATGTTGTGCAAACAGGAATACTCAACTACAGATGTTGTGACGGTCAAGAGCATTCGCCAAGTTCTTCGATTGTATGACATGGCTAGCCAAGATGGATTTAATCCCGATATTCACTTTATCAAAAGGCTCTAATGGGTTGGTTCTGAATCTTGCAAGCTGGGAATCAGTGAGATGTGTAGGCATCTTTGTTGTACTTATTATTTGGATCTTATTTGTTGGTTCTGAATCTTGCAAGCTGGGAATCAATGAGACGTGTAGGCATCTTTGTTGTACTTATTATTTGGATCTTACTTGTTCGTTCTGAATCTTGCAAGCTGGGAAACACGGCATGATGATGCAGAGGACAACAACCATAACAAACAGTTCAAAGTCGGTAGTATTATCTTTTGTGAAAGTGCGACAAATGTGATGATCGTGTGCTTCCTGAGAATAATAATTCTAATTGCTGTGCATGTTGATCCTGTGGCACTGATAGAACGAGCGAATGCATTGCTTGTTTTAAGTACAAATTTCTATTAAAGCTAATTAAATTTAAGTAAAGTGACCACTAACTCCTGTTATTACAGTACCAATACAGACCCGCTCGTGAACCGACGTGTGGCCGAGGGTGCATCTTCTGTCGGGCGTGCAGGCGGATGAGGGAGGGGTAGTAACTGTTGTCGCTTGTACACACTCAGCTTACTGTTGAATCTAGTTCCCCAAGAGCTGAAAAACGAACTGCTGCCGCCGCCTACACACTCGTTCACTCGAAGAGACTCCAATGGCGATCCGAGGGGTGAGCCTGCTGGATATGGACTTCAGCAAGGAGTTCCCCTTTGAGTTCGCCGTTCAATCCTATGGCCGCACCAAGTTGAATGTGATGTACACCAACGATACGGACTCGATGAAGCTCGGCCTCGCCTCAGTCCTATGGCTGCACCAGGTTCTGGAGCATTCACCCGTTTCATCGGCAGCGCCGACTGCACCTTCGCTACGGTGCAGAGAAGGAAGAACGCGACGATTCGGCCATCTGGTGCAACAAGCTTGTCGACATCCAAAAGCAATACAAGATCATCAGCAACGGGCAGGAGAAGGACTCCGTGGTTGACCTCGCTGAGACCATCATCGACCCCTGATACACCAACATGAAAGAAGACGGCCTGAACACGTGGGAGGTACCTCTGAATCTAGCCTACATAACCTACGTGGCCAAGGGCGCATACGCATGCTACGACATGTACATGCAGATCTTGGACATGAGGGCGTGTCTGCTTCCCGTAACCGACGAGTACACGGACAGCCGCAGCCTCATGATCAAGCGTGCCAGGAAGGTCTAGATGTTGTACTTTATCTGTTTATAAGCACCTTTATCATGTGAGTGTTTCATGCATTAGCCTATGTGTCGTAATTATCTGTTTTGTTCGAAATATTTCTTTTAAGAACCCATTAACCTGATTGCTTTTTTAGTGGCAATTTGCTTATGTATGTAAACAAGTTCACTTGTCCGTGAAAAAACTAGTTCACTTGGCTGCCTTGCTTTGAATCTCCTTCCTCCCAACATATTCCCCTCCTCAGGTGGACCCAGCAGGTCTCTGAATTTTCTCCCACTTTCTTTTTCGATGTTAACTGAGTTTTCTCCCAGTACTTTCCCCTAGAACCAACTCAACTGCCCCACGTCTAGCCTAAAAAATAATAATACCCCACGTACTATTAACTCATCAAATTAAAATGATATTTTATTTCTTAAGTTGAAAGTTCTTACAAAATAATAATAATAATTGTTTATATATAACTTGGCAAGTTAACTCCTAGTGATTGCGTGCATAAGCTTGCAAAGATTTTACTGACGTGCAATCATGTGTTTATGTTTTTATAACATTTCTCCATCTAGCCCAACATGATATTTTCACCCAGCCCAGCAAGTCCATGGCTTTAGAGAAAAATGCAAATGGGATTTAAATGGGCTGCATAGATGCTACATCATTGTTTCACCCAGCCCACCAAATGGACTAAGAAAACAAATGGACTGACAGCTGGGTCCACGGCCACAACCCAGTTTTTTTGTGATTTGCCAAGTAAGTCGCTTTGTCAGGCCTGTTGGGCTGCAAATCTTTCAGGACGAGGAGAGCTTTCATTCGGCTGGCCGAGAAAATGGCCCATCAGTAAGGAGAAATGGGTTGTACATTTTTAAAACACATCAAACCGACAATTAGTTTCAAATATCTTTTTTTTCATTTCGAGATTTTAAATTACATTAATTTTTATGCGTGGAGAATTTTTTGGATTTTATATTGATATACATTTATTTTTAAAATCAGTTTGAATGTGAGTCGAAATTTCGGGATTAAAAATAGTTCGGACCGCACCGAAATATGCAAAATTTCGTATATTTTTTTAACCGTGGCCACAATATGGGTTGTAATGCTAACAAAAAAATATGGGCTCCAAAAAAACCTTAAGAATTAGCAAATGGGATGTATGTTGTTTTCCACAGATTTGAGGCTTTCCTAAAAAAAGGTTGACGCAGAAGCAGTGACTGTTGGATGGCCATCCAACGGCCGTCGTGCTTCTTCAATCTTTGCTCTTCCTGCTCCAGCCGCTCAAACAGGCACCAGCGGGACTGCCTGCTCCCCGCGGCCGGCTCTGCTGCCGCGCAGGCCTCACCGCCCCACCGT